>NC_060277.1:68247252-68420459 GCF_021613505.1 Equus quagga | reverse complement strand
CATCCTTCCATCTATCCATCCATCCTTCCATCTATCCATCCATCCATACATACATCCACTCATCCACCCATCCACCCATCCATTCATCCATTAACAAAATTAAAGAGCACCTGGCACTCTGCTGGACAATCAGGAGAGAGAGATGAATCAGATGTGGTCCCTGTCCTCGAGAAGACATATATGAACAGACAAATGAATCAGAGCATGGCTAGAGGCATGTGCAGATAGAGAAGTGGCACCAAGGCTGAGTGCCAAACATGGAAGCTGGAAGGACCGAAGGAAGAGGTGGCATTTTGTGCTGAAGTCATCTGAGAGCCACTGAAGGGTTTTAAGCACAGAAGCTGGCACGGTCAGCTTTGCCTTTTAGAGTGATGTCTCTGGAGGCCAAAGAGCAGGATGGGTTGAGGTAGGGTATAGTTGATTGTGTTATTGTATTTCGATTAATCACTCCCCACTTCCCGCAAGAGGATTATACATCCCCGTCCATTGCCCTATGACATATAATGCTTTGCTTCCAGAGGAATTTGATGCCGGGCTGATCTTGTGACCTGTTTTGGTCACTTAAATGAAAGTGGAAGAGACGTATGCTAATTCTGAGCAGAAGCTTTAAAAGGCTGTGTTAGTTATCTCTTGCTGCATAGCAAATTACCCCAAAACTTAATGGCTTAAAACAATAGATATTTGTTATCTCACGCAGTTTCTGGGGAGAGGAGTCTGGGAGCCGCTTAACTGATTGGTTCTGGCTCAGAGACTTCCATAAGGTTCCAGACAAGGGGTTAGCTGGGACTTCAGACGTCTGAAGGCTTGGTTGGGGTCAGAAGATCCGCTTCCAAGGTGACTCGCTCCCACACTTAGCAAGTTAGTGCTGGCTGCTGGCAGGAGGCCCTTGTTCTTCTCCAAAGAGACGTTTGAGTGTCCTCGTGACACGGCAGCTGGCTTCCGCCCAGAGCCCTTATCCGAGACAGAGGCACAGCTGTGATGCTTTTCATGACGGAGCTTCAGAAGGCACACACCTCACTTTGCCGTAGTCCGTTAGTTAGAAGGGAGTCACTAAGTCCAGCTCCCTCTCAAGGGGAGGAGAATCAAGCTCCACCTCTTAAAGGAAGGAGTATCAAAACATTTGCAGATGGATGTTAAAACAGTCACGGGAGCATAAAGTTTTTCTGCCACTCTCTTGCCTTTTCCTTCAGCTGTGAAAATGGCGTATCTCAGATAGGGGCTATTCCTGCAACCTGGATCCTGGATCCCGCGAGTGGAGGAGAGATGCAGATGCTGTAGTTGCCACAGGCGACTGTAATGTGAGTGGTAAATATGTCTGGCTGTTGTGAGATGCTAAAATTGAGGGGCTGTTTGTTACTGCAGCGTAGCAAGTGAAGACTGCCTGCTACAAAGAGGGAGGTCTGGAGGCAGGGAGACGCGCTGAGATGATGGTGGATTGGTCTAAGGCAGAAGAAGGGGAAATGGAAGGTGGAGTGGAGAGGGCGTGGTGACTTACAGGCTATGGGGCTGGACCAAGAGGGCGTTGTCAAGAAACTCCAGGAACCGTCCCCTGATTGTGAGATGCTCAACAGAGGGCAGCAGGTCATCAGAAAAGGGGTGAGTGAAGACTGCCCTAGAGCAGCCAGAAGCGTCCGCACGGAGGGGGCATCCGGTGGAGGGGTCTTGGAAGGTGGGGCTGCGTTAAATGATCTACTGCCAGAGGGGCTCAGCCCTGGGGGCCTCTGATCTGGCTCAGGATGAAGTGCTTGGGAATTCATTCATTCATCCATCATTTATTCATTCAACCAACCAGCATTTATGGAGTACTTACTGTGTGCTAGGCACTTTCCTAACATTGGAAATATAGGACTGAACAAAACAAAGATGTCACCCTCAGGGAGTTTAAAGTTTCATGGATGGAGAGAGGCAATAAACAAGGAACTCACACTGGGATCTCCCCTCAACTCCTGCCCACCCGCTGCCCCACCTCGGAGGCTCTTTTTCCACCATTCTCTGCCGGGACCTCTGCTGGAGCCTTCTTGGCACTACTCACAGCCTTACCTGGGGACTGTGTTCCGAGTTTGGCTGACGGGTTGAAACTCCTTCCCCACCCTCGCCCGGCCCATCTCTGTGTGTCGGCCTCGGCAGTCCCATCCTGTGTGGACGCTGGCCCTTCACATGTGGACGGAGGTGTCACTAAACAAAGGCCACCTTGAGGAGCATCCAGAGACTGCCAGGCCTCTGCAAGCTGCACCTTCGGGCACCAGGGCCTGGTGTGTCCTCAAGATCTGAAGGTGTGACCTTCACACTTCCAGAGATGACTATTGTCACAAAATCCAATTTCAAATAATAACATTCCTGTGACTATCACAGCCTCCATCTCTGTCTAATTTTTATCCCTGTAGATTCTTCACGCTTCTGCTGACACCCTCCAGGATGGAGGCCATAAAACAGAGTCAGGGGACGTCAGAGTCCCTTCCCGGGGTGGTAAGTGCAGCAGAACAGAAACCCTCCTAGTGACGGAAAACGCAGTTTCATTTTTATTGTTGAAAAATGTACGCAAAATTTCCATGATACAAGACACTTGTTATTAGCCAGTAACTTTTATTATGAGGCTTTTATTTTCCTCGAAAAGTAAAAATTAATAAGAGTGTTTTCCAAGGTTGGGCGAAGACTGGTGAGACAGAGGCCAAGGGGAGATTTGTCGCTGGAGTTGGTTTCTGGCTGAGCACATTGAGGGGACTCCTGGGCTGCCTTCCTTGTTGTGGTCACCACAGACCCTGGGTGCATGTCCACTGATGGGCTGCGGGGCCTTGGGCAATTCCATTCCCTGCTCTGGGCCTCGGTTTCCTCTCCTGTAAGAAAAGGGCCTCCTGGAAACGGGCACAATCAGACGTTGCTGGTGTCAGAATTGCCACAGCCGCTTTCGAGGGCTACTCGACGACGATATCCAGCAGAACGGCAGAGGCAGCCTAACCCGAGACCCAGCGGTTCCACGTCGAGGTTTCTACCCTGGGAAAGGCTGGCGTGTGCAAGGATATTCACTACAGCATCAACTTCAGTGAGAAACAAATGAAACAACCTAAATTTCAGACTATGAGGGGGGAGAGTGAGTCAAATGCAGTATGTTCACATAATGAGATTAAAAGCAGTGAAGAGGAATGAGCCAGGTTCACGCAGCAATGTGGACAAAGCTGAAGATCATCACTGAATGAGCGAGTTGCAGAAAACCTTGAAGAATGGTTTGAGGGACATTCCACCCCTTACGCGAGTCAGCACACACACAGCGATACTACAGGTCATCACGGATTCCCGCGTCTACACAAACGTTTAAGAAGTGAGCGGGAAGGGGCACCTCCAATTCGTGACAGCGGCTGTCTTGACAGGAGGAAAGGAAATGGAACCGGGAAAGAGGGAAAAAGGGACTTTGAATCTAACTGTAAAGTCATATAAATACACATAGAGATGAATCTCTTTTTTTTAATGAAAGAAAACAAAGCAAGTAATGTTAATGAGTTATCAATTCAGATAAATTAAGTGTATATAGGTGCTGGCTATTGTTTTTCCTGTGTCTTTTAAATTCACACACATGCACACACACACGCAAGGAAACCTATGCATAAAAATAAACTGGGAAGGACTCATAGGTAGAAAGAGGGTGATTCAGTTTTGATCCCAGCTTGCCAGGCCTCTAGGGGTCCAGCAGGGTGGAATGAGGGGTCCATGGCCCTTGGGGTTCCCTCTCCAGGAAACTCCACTCACAGCAGCTCTTGCTCATCAGCCCAAACCACGGAGGGCTCTGAGTGCTTGGTGTTGCTGGAGAGTGGGGCACAAGCAAGAAAGATGGGAAGATAACAGGAAAATGAGGCTGGTGCCCACTCCGGACAGAGAGGCAGCAGAGGGAGGAGCGGAGCCTGAAGGATCCATCGGAGTTTTCCGGGGTGGGGAGGAGACAGGGAGGTGACGGGGAGAGACACTCTGAGTGGTGGGCACAGCGAAGATAAAGGCATAGCGGCATGACGAGTGCAGGGTGTAGGGAGTAGAGTCCCATGTGGCTGGAGAGCGGAGTGGGCAGGAGCTCAATGCAGGTTTCAGAAGCATGTAACTATTTCTCCAAATTGTTTTTTTGTTGTTGTTGTTGTGTTAAGAGATGCAATTACCCTCCCTGAACTAGACCGAGTCCCATCGCAAAAGCAGCACCAGCACAGATGAGCTGAGATGCCAGCTGAGCCTGCACAAGCCAATACCCACCTCTTTCTCTCTCTCTCTCTTTTTTCTTTGGTGAGGATGATTGACCCTGAGCTAACATCCATTGACAATCTTCCTCTTTTTGCTTGAGGAAGATTGTCACTGAGCTAAGATCTGTGCCAATTGTCCTCTATTTTGTATCTGGGATGCCGCCACAGCATGGCTTGCTGAGTGATGTGTAAGTCCAGGCCCAGGATGTGAACTCACGGACTCCAGGCTGCCAAAGTGGAGTGCGTGAACTTAACCACTAGGCCACTGCACCGACCCCCCACCTCTCTCTTTTGAAGATTCCTTCCCCACCCAAAATAAAAGGCACCTGCTTCCCTCCGTTTGGGGAAAGCCATGGCTTTGGAAATGATTCTCTGTGGTCTGTTTGCTGCGAATATACTTTACCTTGTGTGACAACTACTTCTGGTGGGGAGTCCGATTTAACTCGCCAGGAGGTGAACGCACTTTGGCTCGGTAACAGCCCTGGGCCTAGACACTCCAAAAGGACACCCCGCTGAGAAGCAGGATCGGGGCGGGCGGAAGGTGGAATCACGGCCTCCCAAAGACGTCCGCGTCCTGATGGCCCAAACCTGCGAATACGTTACCTCACAGGCAAGAGGGACTTTGCAGATATGACTAAATTAAGGGTCTTCGTATGGGGAGACCATCCTGGATTATCTAGGTGAGCCCCGAGTAATCACAAGGGTGCTCATAAGAGGGAAGCAGGAGGGTCTGAGTCAGGGCAGATGTGACAGTGGAAGCAGAGGGTTGTGCGTATGTGTGAGTGTGTGTGTGTGTGTGTGCATGAGAGAGACAGAGAGACATTTGGAGGTACCACACTGCTGGCTTTGAAGTTGGAGGAAAGGGCCGTAAGCCCACGAAGGAAGGTAGCCTCTAGACATGGAAAAGGCAAGAAAATGGATTTTTCCTTGGAGTCTCCAGAAGGAAAACAGCCCAGCTGACAGCTTAACTTGCGGACTTCTGGCTTCCTGAACTGTAAGAGAACAGAGTTGTGTTGTTTTAAGTCGTTGAGTTCGTGGTGATTTATTACAGCAATAACAGGAAACGAATAGACGGCATAAAACCAGAACTTTAGGTTTGACGGGGAGCCTGGGTTGGCAGGACGTTTTCTGTTGCATGTGGCCAGAAAGCAAACCCAAATTGTCCTAAACCCAAGCAGAAGGGACGGAGGAGAGGGAGTCAACTGGTCACTTGGGTGCATAGCTCAGGGTGGATGCGGCTTCAGGCACAACCGTGTGCAGGGCTCAGCCGCCTCCCAGCCCTCCGCTCCGGCTTCCCCTGAGCTGTGTTCGGCCCTAGGCTTCCGTGGTGGCAAGAGCAGGGCAGCAGCTCCAGACTTTATTTCCTCTCACCTTGAAGTCTTTGGGAAAAAGGACTTTTTTTCCCTTCCAGAAGCCTCATCTGACTTACTGTAGACTCTTACGAGCTCCAACTGGTCACGCTCCAGTCACGCATCACTTCTGGAGCTGAGGCCACCACAGGGACTGAGGCCAAGGAAATGGTGGCTCCCTAGAGGAAAGTTCAAGGCTGTGATCATAAGTCGGGAGGTGAAGTCGAGAAGAACGATAATGCAGCGCAAACAAGCACGGCCACTGTGAGGCAGACCGGCATCGTCTTCAATGCACATCCTACGGAAAGTCAGTGGTTTGAATCCAAGTGTTACCACTTCCCAGCTGTGTAACCCCGGGCAAGTCATTTAATGTTCCAAGTTCCGTCTGTGAAATGGAGAAGCCAATGACTACCTTGTAGGGATGTTGTAGGAGTTAGAGGTAACCTAGGTTAGAGGTCATCTATCACAACGCCTGGCCTGGAGGAAGTCCTCAGCTTAAGTGGCGGGTCTTGATGGTGATGATGACCTCAAGGATGATGGCGATGACGGTGGTGATGACTATGGTGCTAACGTCCTGGGGGTCCTCTGTCTGTAAGTGCACCTGGTGGTTTTTGGTACCCAAAGGACGAGTTCATATACTTTTTGGGTATCCGAATCATTCAGTGAGTTAAAGACTAAAAAGAGCTAAAGATAAAAATCAAGTGTATCTTTTAGCACAAAATGGAATTGGTAAAGTCTCCAAAGGAAAGTTTTCATTCAAACACCACTGTTCGATCTGAGTATTTAAAAATATCTTCCTACTGAGCGTATCCAGTTTCAGTTTCTTGGAATGAAAAGTAGATAATAAAATTAAACAAACAATTGGTTTCCCTGGCATTTAACAACTCCCACTGGCTCAGTGTCGCAGGCAAATCTTCTGTGGTTCTTGCCCTCTCAGAGAGAAGAGTTTCTGTGCCCACTGGAGGAAATGTTCTTGAGGTCCGGTCAATCGTGGAACCAATGAAAATCCTTCCACTTGGCACTTTCTCTGGCCAAGAGCCCACAGTGATGAGCTGTGGCTCAGGGCCCTGATGTCAGCTTAGGCCGTGGTGCCCAGGATGGGGACAACTTCCCACTGATCCTGACCGTGGCCCCCATGGCGATCAGAGGATGGGCAGGCAGGGGTGTCTGCCCACCTGAACTTCCAATTGCAAAGCGCTCTTGCCTCCATCTTCTTGCTTGCTTTTCATGGCACTTCCATGACTTAGGTGTTGTGCAGGTAAGAAAGTTGAGGCTCAGAGAGGAAATCTGAGTTGTTTAAGGCCATACAGCAAGTGATTCTCTGGGACTAGGACCTCCAACTCCTGCTTGCCTGCCTTACCTGCTGCTGGTGTCACATCAATTAACATTTGGAATGCAAATAGGCTGAGATCCTAGAGTTGTTTTGGATTTAAGAATCTATGTCTCAAACTTCTACGGGCCAAGCAATGTGCTAGGTACCTCAGAAAATACAGATTGTTGACACCCTTGTGGAGTTTGCACAAATCGTTCCCCATCTCCTCTGTCAACAAAATCCTGAGAAGTCCAGAATGAAAAGCCCTATTCTTCAGCAAGTCCTCTGCGCTGCCACCCCCTTCACAACAGTTCCTGTAGTGCCTCGCAGAAACCTCTCTGGGATGTGCCTCCTTTTCTTTGTACCATGACATTCACGCCCATCTTACCTCCAGCTCTACGGTGTGAGCCCATGAGGATGGGGCTCTGTCTTTGCATTTCTTTGCCCACTGTGCTATCTAGCAGAGCACACGGTGCATAATAGTGCTCAGCACACGCTCAGGGGAAGGATGTCCAGATGGAGGATGGCTTCCCCATCATGTCGATTCAGCTCAAATGCATCTGACCAGCAAAAGAGGATCCACTTTATATGAGACCCGAATGTCCTCCCCCTAAGGGAACAGGATTTGTTGAGTCATGGATAATATCACTGATATTCTTGGGGACGTCAGTTCTCCAACTCATTAAGGTAGTTGAGGTGGCACCTCTGTAAATGACACAGAAAGTGATCTTGGGCTTAAGGCTGAGACAGGGAGAAAGGATTGGAGCAGGGGCCTTAAGCTACTGAGTGGGCCTGATGCAAAGATTAAACATATCATGAACTATTCCATAGTCTTAGTGTTCATTATTGAACACCCACTATGTGCCAGGCATGGGACTCAACATAGTCATTGCCTTCAAGGAATTACAGTTTAATAAAAGAGGTTGACCTGTTGGTAAGTCAGACCATGAGAACAGGCTCAAACAGGTCTGTAGGAGCACAGAGAAGGGAAAAGTTGTTGTTTCTGCTGTAAGGATTTTTCAGGGAGAAGTTGAGCTTTCCCACTTGGTAGAGAAGGCCAGTGGAGGGAACTGGACACTGTCCTTCATACACGTGGCTTGTTATTCTACTTCACTGCAACAGGTTGGTGCATTCCTCTGACAGTTTCGCCTGTGAGCCTTTCTTGCTGTCTAGACTATGAATTCCCTGGGACAAGAACTCTGTCTTCCGCTCCTTCTCTTTCCTCGTCCTCCTAAGAAGAGGTCTTCTGGGCTGACAGTACTTGAAGATCAAGGGCTTGGTCTTCATCACTGTTCTTTCCCCAAGCCTGGATCCAGATTTTTGTTCCCTGCCTTTCTTCTGACAGCTGGCCCTGATATGGGGCACACTGTGTGCTTCACCTTCAAGGATGTGGGGCCTTGGGGTGCCTGATGGACAGGGTAGTCTTTGCCAAGATGGGCAGCTCTCACTGAAGTCAAGGGAAGAACACTGCCTTTGTCTGGAGCTGACATTTCATGCTGGTCACTAGCTCTGGAGCAGGTGCTAGAGACTGGACACGAGCAAGGTGGGTGGAACAGAGGCCAGGGCAGCACTTAATCCCTTCTCTTTATTTCCCTCTCTGCTTTGGGGCCAGCATCAAAAGCTGGGACTAGGATTGGGTGGCCACACCGCAAAGACAACATATCCTTCAGATCACTTGAATCGGAAGGACTTCAGTTTTAGTTGCAGAAGTGGATAACCTCTTAGAGACAACATTCTCTAGCCAATTAGGCTATATTTTCTCTAATTTCTATGCTGTCTTCCTCAAATCTAATGGAGGTGTGTTCAGCATCCTAAGCATGATCCTATGGTCCAGGAGTGTACATGGCCCTTGTCACAACATCTGGGCTTTGATGAAATGCTAGATTATGATTGCAGAAAGATTAATTATGCCCCTGCCAAGAGAACACTTCTGAGAAAATCACTGTCAAAAGGATAATTGTGCAAGGTCTCCAGCCTCCTCAGACCTTTCTCTCTTTCTTTCTTTTGTATGACAGGAGGAGCTCAGACAGACTGCAAATAGTTGATTGCTGGGGCAATGGGTCAGATCCTGAGAAGGTGGTGTCTTTATAAATTGCAGGGCTTTCCTGGCCCCTGGGCTTTGTCCATTTTGCATGCAAGTGCTAGGGTAAATTCTAGATCCCTCACCCTGGCATCGAAGACTCTTCATCTGGTACCAACCTCTTCTCCGTGTTTATCTCTAACCATTTCTCCTTTTCCCTGCATTCCAGGAAGCTATACAAAATATTGGTTATGCCTTCAAAATGCTGTGCATTTTTAAACTGCTGAACTTTTGCGCTGCTTGGAATAGCCCGCAGCCTTTCATTTGTATGGAAAACCACTAATTGCTCTTCACAAATGTCTCCCTCTCAGTTAAAACCATCCCCTACTCCTCCAGGCAGAACCAATCCATCTTACCTCTGTGTGCCCATCGCACTATGCTCCTCCTGAATTATAACATGTTTCATATTGTATTTTAGTAGTTTACCTTTAATTCTGTCTCTTTCACTGGTCTGTTAGTTCCTTGAGGAGAAGGAACATATCACATCTTATTCTTATATTCTCATTCCTGGGCATAACACTGTTCCTGGCACAGAGGTGCTCGATAAATATTCACGGGATGAATGACCGAACTAGCTGGCACCAGTTGGAGTTTTTGAAAGGATGTCTGGTAATTAGTACCTCTCCCTTTCAGCTAAGTTCAGAACTCAAAGAGGAGGGACAGAGAAGGAACAAGGAGCATCAAAATATCACTGAACATGACCAGGTGAGAGGATCATGACTTAGGAGAGTCAAGAGCGCTTGCTAATCCCTACATCCAGGCTAGACCACGGGGCCAACTAACTTGGAGGAAAAGCTCAAATCTGCAGATCAGCTCACCATTTTCCACGCGTCTGGGTGGAGGGAAAAGGATAAAAGGGAGTCAGGTCCCCCCACACAAGATATTTGATAAGTTATCTAATTGAGAAACGATGGGACATGAATGCTGCCACCAAACTGATAGTTTGTTCTGCCTTCATGGGGGTGGAGTTAGGACTTGTCAAAAGGCCAAGTGTGTTTAGAGGAAAGCTTTCCACCTGGGAATCAGGAGACAGGAAAAGTCTTCCCCCTATAACTATAAATATCTTGGATTTTTTTTTCTCTTTAAGTGCCTTTTCTTTTCTGCTTGATCTGAGAACCCACTCCCCATTTCCACAACCTTTTGGTAAAAAAATAAAATTTTTCACTTATCTTCCTTCCCTCAAGTCCTTCTTCCTATTTACACTTTGATGGAGTTCCTCCATTGTTCTCTCCTCTTCTGTCCTTCTTGCCAATAATGTATAACCTTGGCGGAACTATGCCCAGAGGCTTCAGTTCCTCTAATTCTAGGGGGAGATGCAGGGTTATCCCACACTTTTCTCAAGTAGTTAAGTACTTGCTATGTGACAGACACTGCACTTGTGCCAAGGACAGGAAACTATATCAACAAAGTCAATGACTTCAAGAAAATCGGAGTCTAATGGAGAAGGCAGATGTGAAAATTACAGCTGAGAGTGGTACCTGATATGATAGAGGAAAGCACAAGACACTGTGGGGATGTAGAGTTGGGGTTGACCGATTTCATTTGAAGTAGTAGAGGTTAACAAGCTTCCAGGCAAAGGAAACTAAACTCATGAGTAATCAAGGAAGGCTTCCTAAAGGAGGTGACACTCAGGCTGAGTCTCAAAGAATCAATTATAGTAGGAGTTATGCAAAGTGAAAGGATGCTGTGTGTGTGTTTGTGTGTGTGTGTGTGTGTGTGTGTAATAGTTCAAGAAATAGCATACATGAAGACTCAGAACTATGGAGCAGCCTGATGTGTGGGAGAAATTACAAGTCATGCAGTGTGGCTGGGGCATGAGATTCTTGTTGGAGAGTGGCTAGAAAGAGAACTGGAGGGTTAGAAGAGGACTGGGTAAATTATGAGTCCAAGGGAAAATTCTGAGAAACAACTACTTTCAAAAAATAAGGCACCTTGTGCAACTTGATTCAATCCTGTGCTGGAGACGTTGTTCAGAAACGAGAAAGCAGTCAGGGCTAACCTGGAGTTCTGCTGGACAGGTGTTATTTCAGCACCACGGCCAGTGGCTAGCCCACTTCCGGGGCCGATTCTCTGAGTTTGACCCTCCCTAAGATCCCAAGGCACCAAGGGGTGGAAAGTGGGAAGCAGCTGGAGAGCTGATGTTCAGAATCTGGTTATAATGAAGAGTGTGTGTGTCCAATTATTCACAGATTAGTGCAGAAGGGTGCCTTAAGAAGTTGACTCTGTGATTCAAAGTTAGGTAGAATTAGCAGGCATTTTTTCCTGAACATAAAGACATCATTATTTCTGAAGCACAGAAGAGACAAACCTTGAGTCCCTATTGTACCATACAATGGAAATGTTCTCTTCCATGGCTGTGTTTTAATTACCATTTTGGGTGTACACGCCTGCTCAGAGACTAGAGTCCTAGGGCTCAGCTTGGAGCTAGTGCCTCTCCAAAGGAAGCTGCTCATTATAGTCTGAAAGTCAGAATGTACAATTGAAAATTCTCAATTCATTGACATTAAAATTCATTTGACCATTAATTTTTTTACATGAGGTAGAAATAAGGGCTACTTCCAACACCTTTTGCTTTATGCCCCTTTTGTGTCTAGCAAGTCTAAGGAGGCATTCTTTCCCTTTTAGCTGCCTGAGTTAGCATCTGTCACTTTCCTTCTCACCTCTGAACATCCACAGGGCTGGGTGTGAAACTGAACCATTATTCAGCAATCTCTAAACTTTCTAAGGAAATGATTCTATGTACTTGGGGAAAGGGATAGAGGTCTGCCTAGATTGGACAGAACTGATGGTGAGAAGTGGTTTCTGACCGAGTATTCATGAGAGGGCTTCAGAGCACTCTTGATGCCCAGAAATTATTTGTGCAATGGTGTGTGTGTGTGTTTGTGTGTAGGGATGGGTGTACATGATCATGTTTCCAGGGAGCAAGCCCATAACTTTCTCAGATGCTCTGAAAGGCCTGTGGCTCTTCCAAATGAGTTAAGAACTACAGGATAGAGAGGAGAACAGACTTAGAGAACTCAACCAACCCTGCAAAAGTTGCTACCCGCATTCCTACCCGCCCTGCCCACCCTAAAAACCAAAGAGGTTGGCTAGACTGTGAGCCATATGAGGGAAAAGATGTTCACATTGCCTACTGTGATATGCCCAGAAGCTAGAGCTGCACCTGGCTTTATCTTTGGATAAAGGGATGGGTTTGAGTGGTAGGGTCAGGGAGAACAAATGGTTTCGGGGATTCCAATGCAGGAAAAGAGGAGGAAAACCCAACTTCCTAGGGGCTCGAGAGTCCAGAGCCACTCTGGTATAGCCCCAGGCCATCAGGCCAGTGGGGCTCCTGCAGAGGAGGACACATGGCCTGGGTTTGATCCAATAATGATGGTGATGGTGAGGCTGACCTATCCTGTGCCCCCAACAGGGCAAAGCGCTCTCATGTCAAATACGTAACTTGATTTCCCCTCAAATCCTGGGGGATAGGCAAGGCCCTTAGGATAAGATCTGAAACGGAAAAATAAAAGGTAGTTGTGGTGGTGTACGGGATGTTGATGAGCCATCTCTTCCTAGGTCTTCTCCTCAAATAGGTCAGCTCTTTCCTGGAGCTCTAGAAACAGGGAACCTCCTCCATCCGCGTTTTTCCTACTCTCCAGAGGAAAGCTCACATCAGTCAAAGCAGGTCACCCGAGTGGGATGACCTGGAAGGGTATGAATGCATCTGTGTGTTTGTATTGGGAAGTGGGGGTGGGTAAGATGGAAGTGGGTGAGAGCTGAGCACTACTGTCGGCTCTATCATGTTCTCTTTAGGTCAAGGTGTCTTAGGAAAGCTGAGGCTAGGATGTCATTGTCATGGAGACCATGGGGAGAGGGAAAGATGAGGAGCAGCAGGTGGCCAGTGGTGTGTCTGTGGAAGAGGCGCTGCTCAGCCTTGCCCGGGGCCTCAGACTCCTGACAGTGTAGAGGAGGCAGCGGCGGGTGTGAACACGTAATATGCCTCCCCTGTGTTCCACCCTTGTGAGATAAGCTTTGCATGTACTGCTTCGGTCGCTCATTCCAAAGATGCTGCAGGTAGACGTTGCTCTATCCGTTTTAAAGATGAGGGAACTTAGACAGAAGGGTGAAGGGACTTGCCCTTCTACAAACAGCTCATTTCGGAGACAGGAGAAAGGTATCAGGAGCAGCGTTCAACCAGATGACTTCACTATCCTGAAAGGCTGGCTCAAGGAAGGTGCTGAGTAATGGCCTCCTGCCCCAAAGATGCCCACATCCTGATCCCTGGGCCCTGTGAATATGTTCCCTTATATGGCAAAATGGACTTTGCGGATGTGATTGGGTTAGGGATTTTGAGATGAGGAGATCATTCTGGACTGTACGGGTGGGCCCAATGTAATCACAAGAATCCTTATAAGAGGGAGGCAGGAGATCAGAGCGAGTAGAGGGAGAAAGTGACGTGATGATGAAGCTGATTGGAGGGAGACGGCCAGGAGCCATGGAATGCTGGCAGCCTGTAGAAGCCGGAAGAGGCAAGGAACAGATTTTCCCCTGGAGACTTCAGGAGGCACAGCCCCGTTTACATCTTGATTTTAGCCCCTGAAGACTCAGGTTGGACTTCTGACCTCTAGAACGATGAGAGGAGAAATTTGTGTTGTTTTAAGGAACTAGGGTTGTGAGTTTGTTCCAGCAGCCACAGGAAAGGGTTACAGAGGAGGTCAGGGATGGGAAGCTTCATCGTAGAAGAAAACATTTTTTAGTAAAGAGGGAGGTCATTAGTGACAGGAAAACCTTCAGTTGCCAGATGAGACGACATTACCCTCACTCCTTTACTGTAGGAGGGATTTCAGCCAGATCAATAATATATTAACGTTTATTTAGCATGTACTATGTATCAGGTAGTATACTGAAGACTTACTTGTTCTTTTAGCTCTCAAGGAAACCCTACAAGGAAGGTACCATTATTATCCTCATCTTATAGATGAGGAAACTGAGGGTCAGAGAGGTAAGTAATCCAGCATCACACCCTCAGCCTGTATGAACCCAGAAAATGTGGCTGCCAGACTTTTAAGATATGCCTGATATTTTATCCAGAACCTTCTTCAACAAACAAGTACACAAATAAGCATAATACTAAGAAAATTGCAGCAAGTCATCATTTCAGGTGGTGGTAAATTCTTGGATGGTGTGGTAGGCAGAATAATGGCCCTCTAATGATGTCCACATCCTAGTCCCCGGGATCTCTGAAGACATTAGGTTACATAGCGAAGGCAAACTAAGGTTGCAGATGTAACTAAAGTTTTTAACCAGTTGACCTGAGGATAAGGAGATTGTTCTGGATATCTAGGTGGGCCCAGTATAATCACGAGGATCCTTAAAGTGGAAGAGGAAGGTAGAAGAGTCCATCAGAGGCAGATGTGACCTCAGAAGCAAAGCACAGAGACACGCATCCTCACTGCCTTTGAAGATGGAGGAAGGGGCCATGAGCTAAGGAATGTGGACACGGCAGGTTTCACAGCCTCTAGAATCTGGAAAGGACAAGGAAAGGGATTCTCCCCAGAACCTCCAGAAGGAAGTCGTCCCTGAGAACATGGCATTGGAGTGAGACCTGCACGACATGAACGAGCTAATTCTGGAAGAGCTGAGAGAAAAGCTTTCAGGTAGAAGGTATGGAGCAAAGGACCCACCATGACGATGAGTTGGTGACTCCAGGAACAGAGAGAGGTCAGCGTATAGAGACTTACTGCTCAAAGTGTGGTCCATGGACAGTAGCATCAGCATCACCTGAGAAACGGTTAAAATGCCAATACCCTGGTCCCTCCTAGACCTGGGGGCAGAGTCCAGGAATCTGCTTTAGGTAAACCTTTTTTTCTTGTGATAATCACACTTACAGAAAAGTTGAAAGTACAGCATAAAATTTTCTGTTTTCTTGAAAATTTAAGAGCAAAGTGCTGGCCTGATTCCCCAACATTCTCCAAACTTTAGTGTATGTTTCCTATAAATAAGGACGTTCCTACAGTCAGAATGCAACCACCACAATCAGGAGATGAACGATGATGCACTGACGCATCTCGTCCTGAGAGCCCCTTCAAATTTCTCCAGTTGTTCCAATAAAGTATTTTATAGCAAAAAGATCTATTTCAGAACCAAGGGCTGCATTTTAGTGCTCACATCTCCTCGGTCTCCTTTGTCTGGAAGGACGCCTCAGGTTTTCCTTGACTCTCAAGACCTTGACACTTTGGAAGATTACAGGACAGTTATTTTGGGTCTGTCTGATGCTTCCTCATGATTAAATTCAGCTTATGCGTTGTTGGCAGGAATAGCACAGAGGTGACACTGCAGTCTTCCTGCCTCCTCTCCTGTGGCACGTGATTTCAGTTTGTCCCACTACGGGAGATGATCACTTAATTAAGATGGGGTCTGCCAGCCTTCTCCATGATAAAGCTACTCTTTTCTGTAATAAATGTTTTGAAATTACATAATTGTTTTGTTCTTCATCACATTTTCTATTTATTTATTTGTACATATCTATATGAACTCATGGTTTCCCATTTTAGACAATGGGTTATAATCCATTATTGCCATTATTTAATTTGATACTCAGATTATCTCATGTTGACCAGTGGGCGCCCCTTGTATCCTTTCGACGCTTCCCATCAATCTAGGGGCACTTCCTTGCTCTCAGGCACAACAAGATGTTCCAGGTTCACTGTGTCTTCCCGGCCCCTGGCCTGGAATCAGCCATTTCTCCAAGCAGTTCCTTGTTTCTTTTTAGTGGAAAATGGTATTTAGAAATCAAGATATGGGTGCTAGATATGTTCATAGCTATTGGAGTGTCACTGCTCTCAGCTTTCTCAGAGGACAGAGCTCAGAAATATATGTACGATCACACACACACAGAGTATATTTACGTTGATTTCTACGTCTATCTGTAAATATCGGAAACTGTGAGTTCACACGGATACATCCAATTCAATTCACCATCACAGGGTTCATTCCAGTTTTCTCCTTTTCGGTGTTGATAACTCCCTTCCCCAACAGTAAACGCCCAGTGTGTTAGTCTCGTAGGGCTGTTGTAACAAGCTACACAAACTGGGCGGTGTAGACACAGACATTGATTGTCTCACAGTCTGGAGGCTGGACGTCCAAGGTCAAGGTGTCGGCAGGTTGGTTCTGTCTGTTGGCTGTGAGGGAGAACCTGGTCCAGCCCTCTCTCCTGGCTTCTGGTGGTTTGCGGCAACCGTTAGTGTTCCTTGGCTAGTAGATGCATCACCCCGACCTCCGCCTCATGTTTGCATTCAGTCTCCGTGTGCATGTTTCTGTTCAGACTTCCTCTTCTTGTAAGGACATCGATCATATTGGCTTAGGGGCCCATTCTACTGCACATGACCTCATCTGAACCACTTACATCTGCAACAACTCTGTTTACAATAAGGTCACACTCTGACGTCCTGGGGGTTAGGACTTCAACATAGGAATTTTGAGGGGACGCAATTCAACCCATAACATCCGGCTTGCATTGTCTTTGATTTAGTTGATCAATCCTCTTGCATGTGAATAATCTTGGCTGCCTCCTTCTCTCCCACATGGGACCGCTTGTCCTGCTTGGATTCTGAATTCTCATTTCAGCCTCCTGCCCCTACTCCTGTGTAGGTGCCGTCTGCACCCCTGGGGCTTGGACACCGCATGCCAGTCACCCATCTGTAGGGATGTGCTTCTCACCTTGCTGGGGCCCAGGCTTCCACACCAGGCTGCCCCCTCTGTGGATGCCCCCATCACCCTACCCTTCACATGGACGTCCTTCCCAGCTAGTCTGGTTCTGTCACTTCATGCCAAGATGCCCCTCTGGGGTGGCATTCTCCCCAACCTGCTTGGGTGCTGACATCCCACGTTGTCTCTCTCCCCACCATGTGGATGCCCTCCTCACCCAGTTTGGGCTCCCGCACCCTGTGTGGGGCAGCCCCCAGGTGTCATCGCCCTCCTCGGCCCTGCAATGGGCCACCATGGCTGCCCTTCCCTCACTACAGCTGCATGCCTTGCTCAGTTGCATCTAATGGCTTTAGGACTGAATGTTCAGGAATGAAAGACAAAGGAGAAGGCAGAGGAGGAGGGAAAAGAAGAGGAGAAGAACCGGGAATCTGTTTCCACGAGCTCTCCTGGTGATTCGTGTGCATGCTAAAGTCTGTGACCCCTGGTCTAGGGGTCAGTGAGCAGGGGGACAACGCGGGATGGAGCTGGAGAGGTGGCAGGGCCAGGTCCTGGTCTTATAGACGTTAGCAAGGAGGCTCTATTTTATTTTATTTTCAAAAAGAGTTGACAAACTAGGTTTATCTGGGGCAGAAATGCCATCACGAATGCTATAAATTGGCTCCAAGTCTCTTCTCCCGAGGAGAGCAGGAGTCATCAGTTACCTAAATAAATCACTCCCCCCGCCCCCGCCCAGTGCTTCCCTATAGCTTTTAGCTTAAGTGGATCCCTTCTAAGGAGCAAAAGCGCTTTCTTGACAGCCTGCCCATTCGCAGCTCCGCCTCTCCCCGCTCTCTCTGCTTTCCCAGTGGCGCTTCTTACAAGTGTTTCTAAACTCTGCGTCTTTGTGTCCTAGAACGTGACTCATGCCTTGAATGCACTCAATCTGGCTTCCGCTCAGCAGTTTAGTTTTTATCCTCCGGGCACTGGGAAGCCACTTGAGGGTTTTAAGAAGGTGAACATAACTTGATTTCTGCTTTGAAAAGATCCCTCTGGCTACTTTGTAGGGAATGGGTTTGAAAAGCCAAGAGAGGAAGCAGGACGGCTGGTCCAGAGGCTGCTGTGTTACTGGCTGAGGGGGGGATGGGAGGACAGAGCAGTAGGAGGGGACGGGCTGGGGATAAGTTTGGGAGGTGGGGCTGGCAGGACTTTCAGATGGGTTGGGTGTAGGGGTGAGGGAAGGAAAGCGGAGTTGCAGACGACATCGAGGGGCTTGGCCAGAGGGGCGGGGTTGATGACAGCTGCAGGAAAAAACAAGAGGAGGAACAGGTTTGGGAAAAGAGGGGCATCCAGGATTCCACCGGGCTTGTATTTTGAATGAGATCCTTACCTACATGGTGCCATCAAGTAAACCAGTGAATACATCAGTCTGGAGTTTAGGACGAGGTCAGGACAGAAGGCACAAGTCCAGAAGTCATTGGCTGATAGGCAGCTGCCTCTTGGAGGAGTCACTAAGATGCTATTAGCTTTGAAGTGTGACTTTACCGCAAAAGGCTAATGAAGGCAGGGGCCCAGGGCCCAGGGCGAAGGTGGAGCACAGGCCAAGTGGCAGCCATCTGGG
The DNA here is from genome assembly GCF_021613505.1 of Equus quagga. NCBI lineage: Eukaryota > Metazoa > Chordata > Mammalia > Perissodactyla > Equidae > Equus > Equus quagga. Next base: position 68,402,215 of record NC_060277.1, on the reverse strand, counting down.
GAGGGTTTGTCAGCGGGCTGTGGGCAACTGCAGACTACCACTCAGTCAACCCTGGTCTGACACCGACTTGCAGAAAGGAAGGAGAGTTGACATCGTAGCATGAATTTGTCCCCAGGATAGTCACTTACATATGGGACCACAGCCAGGCCCATCAGACTAACCCCTAAATTGAAGAACAAAGTTTGCTCCAGCTTGCTGGTAAGTTCAAGGCCCGACTCGGAGCCCCAGGCCTCAGAAGACAGCCCTTGTCACTCCAATTCAGAGAGTGCAATGCCGTGCCATTAGTGGCTGCCCCTACAAGTGCAGGGCGCTTTAGAGTTTACAAATTGTGCTGACGTCCATGACCCCATCTAATTTTCACACCAGCCCTCAGAGGGCTGGAGAGATGTTTTTAGCCCTATTTCACAGCCAAGGAAATTAAGACTCAGAGGCTCGGCCGCTTGTCCGAGCGGATCCAGGATGTGATAGAGTCAGGACTTCAGACGGGGATTGTCTGCTGCTAAAACCTGGATTCCACCTTCTCCCTCTGTCAGAACTCACGGCACCTCCATCACTGCTACAGTGTGAGAGCTCTGTCACTGGTGTTCTTATCAAGAAGTCAACCAGGTGCTGCTTCATCCTGGGACTGACGTCATGCTCTCTCATCACCAATCTCAGTCCTTACCCTGGCAGACACTGCACTCTTTCCTCACCACCTGGCTTACTTGGGTCTTTTCTCCTCCTGGACTGTCCCTGATCCCTTCTCTGCGGATCAGAGCCCCCACCTTCCAGTTCCACACCATCAGCTCTGTTATTCATGGCCCTTGGGTCTCACCTCTCTGATGCTTCCTGAATGTTCCAGCCTCTCAACATGACCACTTCTGGGGCGGAGGGGGCTCCCTGGTTGCTCTGGGTTCTTTGTACTTCTCCAGGGGTCTCCAGGCTGCAGGAACCTTGACCTCCTTCCCCTGACCCTCTGTGTCCCTGTGACACGTGTTACTCTGCCAAGCAATGCAGCCTGTGATTATTCACATGTGGTCCCCCACCTGAACTGTTCTGACCGTAGTTACCTCCATCTCAGGATCTTCGAGGTCAAATTCAACGTCTCTCCTTGACTCAGGAGACCTGATCGAGCTTTCTCTGAACCAGCAGAAGCAAATCAATCAGATACGGACTATGAGTCATAGACTCTCTCCGGACCTTACAGGTCACCTGCTTTGACCTTCTGTCTGTCTGACGTTATACTGCCTTCTCCAACGTTCTCCCCAAAGTCAAGCCTCTCCCGACACGGGGGGCTCACTAACTCTTAGGGCAAGTCATTCCTTCTTTGGACAGATACCTTAAGAATTTCTTTTCCTTTCCCCCTCAACATTTGCCCACCAGCAACAGTCTCTCCTCCCCCAAACCTACCAGGATAGTGCTGCTCCGGCCTCAGGGTGGCCGTTCAGGGGTGCTAAGGCCATGATCTTGACCCTCAGCCTTCCCTTCTTCAGGCAAAACACCAACTTTCCCACCTGTGTGTCATCCCAAGTCTCCTTTGATGGGGCCCCTCCCCAAGACAGGCCCCGGCTCTCTTTGTCTAAGAAACTCTTCCCTTTCCCACGCAGGTTCAGACAAGACTAATAAGCGTCTATTGAGTGCCATCTCTGTGCCAGACATTGGTCCAGGAGCTGAGAATGCAGCAGGGGACAAAACAGACAATAATCCAGATGAAGCCCCCACCCCAGTGGCCAGCCCGCACCCCAGTGCAGCTGCATCTACCACGGGATGACTCGGTTCCTTCGCTGGTGTTTGTGACACTCAGTCTCAAGGTTATGTTTACATACGAGTTCCAGGCACTGGAGATGCAAAGAGGAATAAAATATTGTCCATGTCCCCGAAAGCTCATGGTCCCATTGGCTTAACCAACTTGGCTAACAGGTCTGTAGTGAATTTCTCTCTCCTCTCTTTCTCTCTCTTTCACACACATACACCCACACACACGCTATACACACACACACACACATCAATTTCAGGAAGTCCACCAACTTGTGATCCATCTAGGCAAACCCGTGCTCCAAGTACCAGTGCTGACCCGAGAAACTTGCCCCCATCTCCCCTCACCCACATTGCCCCGTCATCCTCTGCCCTGCCCAGAGGATTCTGTGGCTCGGTTCCTGGCAGAAGACTCTGAGCGGACCATGGCACAGAAGGATGGGTGTGTTGAACTGCATCGCTCTGGGCTAGATAAATAGTTATCACCAGCAAACGTGGGTAAATAATCATCAAACTACATAATTCAGAAATCATGCTCCTTAAAAGCTCCCCATTTAACACCCGCCAGAAAATGCTAATCTACCGCACAAGATTGCGTTTTATTTTTCTAGACAGGAAGCATTTTCTTCAGTCGCATAATGACTTTCCTTGACATAATAATGAAGGAATGTGAATTTAAAACAGCCTGGGATGCTGGCACGTCCTTTGTTATCTGGGGGGCTGGCCGCACAGAAATAGCTGGAGCCACTGCTAATGGGCTGGGCTGTGTCCTCATTGAATTAACCGCTTACAAAGACTGAAATTTACCAAATTAAATTTTAGTGAGTAATTTCTGATCACATAAACGGCTGAAATTAGACCATTGTGGCTGTGGTAGATAGGCTGCCACATAGGGCTGACATTGTGTTAAGGGGGTGCTGTAGGGTCAGGCAGAGCTGGGACGTGCTCAGCAGGAAACCTGTCCGCAGAAGGGGAGGGAGAGCCTGTGGTCTGGACTGGAAGTTCAATGTTCGAGTCCCAGGTTTCCCACTCTCTGTTGGTGTGACGTAGGGCATGTGACCTGAAGCTCTCTGACCTTAAGTTTCCTTATCTGTAAAGTGGGCATGATTAAGGGCTGTTTAAAAATGGAAAATGGATTGCATATATGAAAGCACTGGGATAGCTGTAAAGGTCTGTGTAAGAATTGTTGGTGGTTCTTACGTAGCTCCCAGCTGGAGGAAGCTGACCAGGAACAAATTAGGAATAAGAAAGAAAGCTCTCCTCTGGTACCCCACCTTTCACAGGGGCAGGAGCCGGCTACTTCTTAGCCCATCGCATGGCACAAACAGGATTCAGAGGACCCAAAACACTTCCAGAAACAGGTTCAGTTGGACACGACCAAACAACCAATTAATCTATTGGGTTAATGGTCAGTTGGATTGATTAATTATAGCTACCTGGTTGCTGTGATGCCAAAGCGATAGACAAAAAACAGAATGGTTGGGTTCTCTATCCTTGGGGAAGCTGAGGAAGTCAGGATAAGAAACAGTATTTTCTCATATATGTACAGCCCGTGTGTGTGGTAGATCCGAATATTGTTTGAAAATATCTGCCCCCTCTTCCTGGAATGGTAGCAGACTGGATGCCAGCACCTGGAATGTGCTCGTGCAGTGGGCCACCTCTGCCATCGCCATGAGAAGAGCTCCTCCCAGGGAGATGCTTCCCTTTCATCCTGGGCTCAAAAATAGACATGCAAGGAATAGACCAGAGCCCAACCTGGTGGCAAGGAACCAACTCTAGCCAAACCCACAGCCCAAAGCAGAACTGCTCAGCCCAGCCCAGCCCAGCTCAGACTATCTTGGCTTACCTTGGGATATGAGAATGAAAGAAATGCTTATTGTTCTATGACACTGAGATTTCGGTGGTTGGTTGTTATGCAGCCAGAACTGACTGATACAAGGTGCTTTCATCTCCACTGGCTTATTCAATCTGCAGAAAAAGCCCCCATGATACAGATAGTTTAAGTAATTTTAATTCTCTTTTTTATATGAGAAAACTGAGGCCCGGGGAGGAGAAATGACTTATTATGGTCATGAGGCTAGTCAGAAATAGAACCCACTCTTTGAGTGCAAAGTCGAGTGTTCTGTCCCACGTATGACAAGGGCTTCTCTACAGGGGCTCTAGAAGCTGGGGGAGATCCCAGTTCCCGAGGGCAGAAAGATAAGCATCTCCCACTTCACCATTTCTCCAAAGGCCAATCTATCAGCAGGGCTGGAAGGGCTGAGTGACCTCCTGGGGACAGTTAACGATTGGCCTGTGGTTCACGCTACAGCCGTTCCTGTGATTTGGGTTAGTGCCGAAGTGTCACTGGGCAGAGATAGAAGGCAGTTTGTCATGCATAAATTTAACAGGCAATAATGCCAGCTACTAAAGAGTCTATCATTCCTAATGATGTTGTCAGCCCCTAATCAGTCTAATTTATACTGTCAACATGATGTAATAGTCCCACCCGGCGTGGCCATCAGAAATACAAGATCCAACAATGGGCGAGACCAAAGTGGATTTCCACTGGTTCTGGCTCTGGAAATCCAATTAGGATTACTGATTCCTGCTTCGGAGAATCAGAGGAAAAGTAAATAAGATACCCAGCATACGGCCTGGTGCACAGCAGGCGTGCGATAGGGTGGCTGGTGTTTTTTGCTGTCGGGCAGCTGAACCAGCTAGTGTTGAGAATCTTGCCCTTAAAGCAGGTGAGAATGGGGTGCTGGGCCTCAGACATGCCCTTGCTCTGGTCCCCACTCCCCTCTGCTGTCATTGTTTCTTTCGAGAAAAACCCTGTGAGGTTTACGAAGATGCCTTCCCAGGCAGTGTTTACATCTCCCTACCGATCAGACAGGAGGGCACTTGGCACAGGGTGGGTGCTTAGCAAAGGAAAATTCTCGTGTTCCCAGGACTCCATGGGTAAGCAAACTCTGTCTTTCCCACGTAGTAAATGGCTGCGCCAGAATCCAGTGAGTAATGGTGGAGATCTGGGCCTCATTCCTGACTCCTCTCCTCCCCCGCCCATCTACACTGACGGACACACTGCGGGTGTCTACACAGACAGACACACCGCAGGTGGCTGCATTTCTCTCCCTCCCCTGCCTACCACCCTGAGCTGAGCCCCCAGCAGATCAGCCACCCAATGGAGCTCCGTGTCTCTGCGCCCGCCCTCTTCCAGGTCAACCTCCTCACAGCAGCCAACTGAACATCTTTGGGTCAGAAGCTAAATCATGATGCTCTCCTGCATAAAATCCTTGGCACTTAGACTGAGATCCAAGCTCCTGCCATGGCCTATGTATCAGTCACGGTTCAGCCAGGAAAACACCACCGGTGCCAGATGGATATTAATAGATGGACTTAATATGGGGAACAAGCTATGAAGGTGTACGAAGAGCAGAAAGAGCAACGGGGAAGGTGAGATGGCCCAGAGGCGAGGAACTGCAGGGAGCCACTGCCAACCCTAGGGCCGCAGGGACCGAGGCAGGAGGTGATGTGACCAGCGTCCAGGAGCCAGGGCCGCCTGGTGGGAGGAGGGGCCGTGGGACGGGCTTTCTGGTACAAGCTGGAGCCTGGGAGTAGAGGAGAGCAGCCATTTCTAGAGATTCCACCCACAGCAGAGGGGGAGGGAGAAATGCCGTGACTTTTTCCTTTTTCTTGCCTTCCAATCTTCTCAACCTGGCGATTCCATTCTCAGGCATCTCTTCTAGAGAGAAATGGGAGTGTGTACACGGGAGTCATGCACAAGCCTGTTTTTCACAGTGCTTTTTTTGAAATAGCATAAAGCTAGAAACCAGCCTAAATGTTCGTCCACAGGAAAATGGATGAATACACTATGATATATGCATGCACTAGACTACCGCTCAGCGGTTCAAATGAACGGCCACAAAATGAGTGTTAACAGCTGAGCCGGTCACTTGCTGGTGTGCTGTCCCCTCTGTTCCCTGTCCTTGCTCTGTGCTTTATGCAGGTACGCTGACCTCTGCAAGCCGGCTTCCCAGGCTCCCTTGCAACTGGTGTCCCGCTAAGTGGGCCACTGGCAGGGAAGTGGAAGGTGAGAGGAAGACAGAGCCAAGCCATTTAAAATTTCATTAGATATTGACAGATTGTCCTTGAAGAAGCTGGCACGCATCTGTACCACCACCACGAGAGCAGAAGGGGACGCCCACTCTTCACGCCCGACCAGCGCTTAGTGCTGCAACATTGAAAATCTCGTAGACGAGTAATGGAACCTTATTGTGCTTTTTATTAGGCTTTATTTATGCCTTATTAGGCTGCATTTCTTTGCTTACTAATGAGCTTGAGCACCTTGTCCTGTGTTCTTGGCCGTTTGCCGTTTCCACACCGTGTGGCGGTTGTCTTCTCATAACCTCTGCCCTGTTCCCTCTTCCTTGTTGGTTTGTGGGAAACTCTTCATTTATTCTCAGTTTTCGCATTCTTTCTCGGTGGCATATGTTACAAACACAGCTTAGAATGCCTCTTTCTTCTTGAGATCTCGATCTTCTTTTCTCAGAACTCACAGATCTCTGTTCCACATTGAGCTGGCTGCTGTCTAGACGTGCTGCCCACTCCTGAAGGCTTTTTTCGCACTTGACCCCTAGGGTTGTTGGACCATTTTACTCTACATCTTCCACATTCTTGTTTGTTTTGTTCTTTCCTCATTTTACTGACGTCCATCTTCAAGTAACTTACTCTGAGCAGATGCCCGGGAGGTCACTGTTTCCGAGGCCTCGCACGTCCCAAGCGGGTTCATTGCCCCTCAGACTTGACTCACCGTGTGGCTGTGGCCTGGTCTCTATTGCTTTACCTTGTAAATCAGGAGTTTTTGGTTTTGTATCTGCCTTCCTGTTAGACCATGAGACTTGGTCTCATTCTCTGAATTTAGTGCTCGGGACAAAAGTACAGATGGGAAGAACTCAGGAACTTTGCTCCAAGACCCCAGAGGCTCCCTCTGTTTCTCAGCACTTGCACCCCTTGTCATACTCCACCCTCTGGGAGCTCCACGCAGGGACAGCAGCCTCATCCCCTACAGGGTCGGCTGTGCCCAGGGTGTCCCTGGACAGCACACTCTGAGCACTGCCTTCTTAGTGTGCGCTGTGTCCACAGCACCCAGATGGCTCTCTTATTCCCCCTCCGGGCCCTCCTCCCCGTCCCAGGAAACACCAGCTCTGGGCCCGTCTGGGGAGAGCACTTTCCGGTGGAGATGAGGGCCAGGAGGGAGGCGGTCACTTCTTGTGGGGCTCTCATGCCTTCCCACCCCATCACGAAAAACTTCCTTTGTCTGTCACCTGTGTGTATGGGGGCGGGGAGTAACTTTGCAGGAACTAGTCCTTGCGACCCAGCCCCTCCCGCCCCGCCCACCCAGTAGGCAACGCCCACTCCTGCCCTAGAGGGAGCCCTCAGTGGGGATGAGGGTGAAGCCCTGGAGGTCAAAAGGCCTGGAAGGTGGAGACGGGATTACTGAGGCCAACGCTCTGGGGAGGCAGGTGGCGGGAGGAGGAGCTCTCCCCAGGGAGGAGCAGGAAGAACTAGAACTCATTTCTCCACCCGCGTGGGTTCAATGGGCACCAGCTATAACCAGTCACTGAGGACCATGGGGACATGGGGACATAAAAACAAAATTAACGGGAGAGAGGGCAGCAGGCTGAGGGGGAAAGGATGTTCCAAGTGCAGTCAGAAGCTCGGGGTTTGAGTGCCACCTTGGCCACTTACTACCTGTGTGTCCTGGGGTAAGTCACTGAGGTTCTCTGGGCTCTCGTTTCTTATCTCTCCCATGAGTTAGTCTACATGAAAAGGATGCAAGTGATGAATTTCTGTGCAAACGTGAAGGTGAGCTAGTCATATTTTGGAGAATGTTTTATGTGCTATACACTGTAACATCATTTTTACGTCATCTCATTTAGTCCTTCCAATGGTCCCAGGTAGAGGATCTTAATACTCTCTTTGAAGGTGAGAAAACTGAGACTGAAAGAGGCTGATGATTTGACCAAGGCAACCTGGCCGACAATGGCAGAGCCTCAGAGGAGCCCATCTCCCGCATCACAGTCCGGCACTCGCTCTGCCTCATGAGACTCTCTCCCAAAGAGTGATGATAAGCATTTACTTATTTGGAAACTCCCAGATGTTAGGCACTGACTAGACAAGGCCCTGCCTTTGTTTGTCTTTTTCATTCAGATGCTTTGATCTTGGGTACACATGGTCTTCATTTCCAGTGCGAAATTCCATGCCAAAGGGCACCATCTTAGGGAAATAATTTAGCTGGCCTGGCCTTGGTCGCCATAATAATTCTCATGGCCTCCTTCCTCTGGGCTCACTGGAGTAATTACAAGTCCTCTTTGAGGTCAGAAAGCTCACCTGAGGGGTCACAGAGCCTCCGACAGGATAAAGAACTGCTTAAACTCAAACACAGCGGCTCAGAGCCAGTGGAAAGAACAGAATCACCTAGTCCACTTGTTTCCGCTTTCAAGTGGGGAAACTGAGGCTCAGAGAAGGGAGTGGCTTACTTAAAGTCATCAGCAACAAAGACCAGAACTTACCCAGGACACACATCCCACCTCCTCACTGGACGGTCATCTGGGCATCTTTGGTCAGGATTACGGCATAAAATCTTTGGAGGTGCCTTCAGCTTTGCAGTTCTCATGGTTCAAAGTAGGAGCAGATGAACATTTTCTGTGAAGGGCCGGAGTAAATAGTCTAGGCTTTGCAGGCTATGCGATCTCTGTCACAGCTACTATCTCTGTCCTGTCGTCCAAAAGAAGCCATAGACAAAAGGTAAATGAATGCGCATGGCTGTTTCAATAAAACTTTATTGACAAAGACAGGCAGGGGGCCGAATTTGGTCTGCAGGCCATAGTGTGCCTGCTTTTAATTTAAAGAGTAGAGTTTTTCCAGGATCTGGTCTGCAGTCCATGGAGCATCTGAAATCCCTTCTTTTTGCCAAAAAAATGACAGGATCATGACTGGCCAGTCAGGGGTGAGGGGACCTCTGCTGTGAGGACCAGAATCAATTGTAAAGTGCCCAGGCCATGCTAGGGCCACCTTTGGCTACCCTTGGGATTTTTCTTTATTGAGAGTATCCTTCATAGTATTAATTCTGCAAAATGCTTATGGCCAACGAGAAGGGAACTGATGACGTGAGTAAGAGCAGGGCAGGGCTCCTTTGCCTGCACAGCACTGGCCGGCAATCCTCTCTGTGCTCCCAGAGACCCCGTGCTTCCCTTATCTTAGACCTTATCACCCCCACCCCACTTGGAATTGTCCCGTTTTCTGTTTGTCTCCACCGCTGGGCTGGAAGCCCCTTGAAGGCGGAGTCCATGCCTTGCTTGTTGCTGTGTCCCTGGGCCCCACACTGGGCCTGTTACAGACTACATGCTCAGGAAAGGGTTGTTGAGTAAACGAATGAATAAATGAATGAATGAGTTAGTGAGTTCCAGCAGGGGGATGAGGAGCCTAGAGGAGTCAGCGTCCAACCTTTTGGTTGGAAGAGTGAGAGATTGGTACAGAGGTGACACACGGGGATGGAAAATCAGTGAGTTTGCTGGCTGAAAACTCCTTCCCCCAAAACACTCGTCCCTAGGTTATTTGGAGGGGGTGGAGGGTTTGGTGCCATGCTGATGTGTTACGGCCAGAGACCAGGTCCTGATCCTGTCCTGACATTCACCCTTCATGTATATATATATATATATAAACATTGGAGTCCTAACACCCACTACCTCAGAATGGGACCTTATTCAGAAATAGGGTCTTTATAGAGATAATCGAGTTAAAACAAGGTCATCAGGGTGGGCCTTAATCCAATATGACTGCTGTCCTTGTAAAGAAAATAAGAGGAAATTTGGACAAAGAGACACGCCTACAGAGGGAAGACCATGTGAAGAGACATGAAGAGAAGACGGCCATCCGCAGCCCAGGAGAGATGCCTGGAGCAGATCCTTCTCCCACAGCCCTCGGAAGGAACCATCCTGCGGACACCTTGATTTTGAGCTTCTAGCCTCCAGGCCTGAGAGACACAGCAATGACCTTCTGCTGTTTAAGCTCTGTGGCCTGCAGTGCTCTGCTATGCGGCCCTAGCAGACACAGACAAAGCCCTTGCTTTTACTTTAGCAGCACAGGCAGCTCACGTCCTACGCCCCGATGCAGAGCTCTGGGGAGCTGGAGCACATCGCTGAGGGCTGGACCCATCTGGGGCCCCCTCATCCTCCCTGCATCTCGGTAAGAAAGAGACGGCAGGGGAGGGGGATGGATTCTGGGACTTGAATAGAAGCGACCTTGTTTCCTCTCTCCTTGGTTGGATATGTGAAAAGAGCTATCCAATACGGCACCACTAGCCACACGTGGCTGTTTAAATGTAAGTTAATTAAAATAAAATAAAATAAACAAATGTAATTCCTTGACTTCAGCTTCCAGCCAAGATGGAATGGCAGGGACCAGAATTACCCTCCTGCCTGAAACAATGGCAACAAAAAGACAAAACGTATGAAACAGTGGTTTTCAAGATACTGGACATCAAGCAATGAAGGACAGCGAACCCTGGGAGATGGGACAAACAGCCTCGTGCCCTGACTGAGCTTCCAGCCCGCAGTGCGGTTTTCATTTTATTTATCCTGCCACACAGGCTTTGTCTAACGATACCAATACTACCACCAATAACTCGATGGCTGAAAAGGTTTTCAAGTTGTTGCTCGTTTGCATTTCGATCAGTCAGCAGATTACATCCCACTCTGGGGCATACGGTCAAATCACTGTGACTCAAGGTCATGGGACAACTTCCTCTCCAGGTGGATGTGTCACTCATGGGGAATCCAGCCAGACTCAGATGTTTCATTCCCTTTTCTAATTTTAAAGATTGCTTTTTAAGATTTATCTTCTTTTATCATTTTTTTGTTTAATTATGCAAAATATTCACATGGTCCCAAAACAAAAACAATAAAACAAGATATATTCAGAGAAACCCACTTTTGTCTCTGCTCTCCCCCCACACTATATCTTCTCCCATCCTCTTGGGTGCACTTCAAAATGTTTTATCCTTCCATTAAAAAAAGCAAATAGGTGTATGTTTTCATTTTCTCCCTTTCTTATATAAACCATGTATACCTTTTTTCACCTTATTTTTTAGCTTAACACCTTGCATTCTCCCTCTTGCTTTATCTTTTTTAAACTTAAGAATACATCACAACCGTCACTCCACAGCAGTAAATAGAGGTAATCCCCATTCTCTTACAGCTGCACAGTATTCTGCCGTGTGGATGGGTGACAGTTTTTCTCCCAGTCCCTCTACTTGAATCGCGTTCCATGTTTTGCTTTTCCAACTGTGAGGGGCTGAGTTGAACGCAGCATCTTTTGATTCTGTAGCCAGGGCTGTGGATCACAAGACCAAGCTCATATTGCTCTGCTCTTTACGGTGCTGCCCAGAAAGGGGCTTTTGAAGCACTGCCTACAAGCAAAAGCACGGCTCCATCCTTGTGTTCATGAGTCACTCAAGGAGCCTTCGTTGCTCTGTGCTCTGTCCCAGGTCCTGAAACTTCACGGCTAGTGACTGTGTGGGGTGAGCCCAGAGTCTGGGAGGCCAGGGACGGCACTGTGGCAACGGCTTAATGAGACGACAAGACCAGGACTCGGGCTGTGTAGACGGAGAGGAAGGAGTGGATTCTGGACATCCCTTCTCCCCTCTAACAGGAAGCCTCTCCTCTCTAACCAGGAGCCTGGAATTCCCCTTCTTTTCCTTTCATTCCCAGTTAAATGGAGGTGGTTCAAGCTTCATGTGTATTTCAGTCACAGGTATATTAATTTCCCTGAGTTCCTAGGCCATGATGGCTCTATGAATCCTGCCTTTCCAGAGCTAATGGGGTGGCATAAATAACTCTGGGGGAAGCATTGGGCCTGGCAGCTCCCAAGTCAGGCTGGAGTTAATCAATCCTCTGCTGACGTGTAGCTGAAGGCTCCAATTTTGGGTCAGAGGTTGTGCCTGTCTAGGCTTAATTTCATCCTAACAGATGCCACTCCAGAGAACCTGGGTGCCCTCTGGTCTGAGGAAGGTGGCACTGGAAGTTAGGAATCTGGCCTCTGACGTTCTCCTTGGCCCAGAGTCAGATGGAAACTCAGCCAGCTCATGGAGTGAGTTAGAACAGCTCTTGACTCTCCATCTGGTGGTCCCACCAGTCTCCTGGGAGAAGCTGGTTCATCCTCCCACAGCCAAGGGCAGGGGTCCTGTCAGAGAAGCACCAGTGCTGCCCATCTGTCTGCTGTCTGCATGCGTCCCCCAGCCAATGGCTTATCTCATCTGGCCCTATGAGAGCCTTCATCTCTTCCAGGAGATGGGATGGTACAGCGTTTACAACAGGCCCCTGCAGCGGGATCTTGGCTCCATTGCCTACTTGCTCTGAGACTTCGGACAAGTTGCTTAACTGCTCTGATTCTGTATTTTATTATGTATAAGATAGGTAAGGAGTGATGAGGGCAATGACCTAGCCAGACCCTACCCAACCACAGGGCTAATTATAGGAACTTAATGAGTGACCACGTGTACAGTCATAGACCAGGGCCTGGCCCAGCAGAAGTGCTCACTGTTAGCTATTATTAGATCTCTATCCTCAGCGACTTCATCTGTCCTGGTTTCTTGGGAAACATCCCTGGCGGTCCATGGACACCCTGGTCTTGCCTCCAGCCTCCTAGGTGAAGGGCAGGCCCGAGAATTAGGACCCTCACTGTTGCAACTTTGAGGCTCCTGCCAGCTTAACTGGGAATTGCCCAGGTCCCAGAACAGGCAGGTGCCAACCTGCAGCTCCTCAGATGCTCTCTGATGGTGGGCCACTGCCATCCCGCATCGCTGCCAGCAGCAGACCAAACCTTCTGGGCTGGGTCACCTCTCAAGCTGTTGGCTAAGCTCCACACTTGGGAGACTCTGAGGACAGTGGAGAGGGGGTTTGAGCCCTCCTCACAGGTGCATGTCTTCAAAGCCCTTTTATTCCTCTTTGAGATCTCTTTTGAACCTGTCCAGAGCCCAGGGAGACTGGCGGGGTAGGAGTTCTCCCCATTTTACAGGGGAAGATGTTGAGACTTGCAGGGGGGATGTGGCTTTCTCAGAGACACACAGCTACGGCAGTGGGACCACCTTGCAGCTGCCCGGCTTATTCAGCCTTCCCCGTCCTAGAGTGACTTGGTCCCCAGTGCTGCCCCTTAGCCCCCAGCTTCTCCCAGTGAAGGCTGCACCTCCTCAGCCCCCGAGAGCCGAGCTCAGGCTGCTTACTGGGGCCAGGGAGCAGGAGAACCTCACAGGCCACGAGGAGATCCTCTCCTCCCAGCAGCTCCAAATCGGAGCAGGAAGTCTGATTCCAAATGCTCCATCACATATTTATTTTCAGAAGTCACTGGGATAAACCCGATTCCCAGAGACGGAGGTTCAATTCATTAAGCTTAGATGATTAATTACAAGGCAATTAAATATTTGATTAAATTAATCCTAAGGTGTTTAAACATTGTTTTGCAAAGAGTGTTTGCTCGTTAATTAGAACTGCTAACCGCACGGATTAAGCAGAGACGGGGCCGCAGGAGAGACAAGGAAGTCTGGATCTCGCCCATCTGAGGTCTTCCCTGGAGAGGCGGGAGTCGTCTCTGCCCAGAGAGTCGTCTGTGTCTGGCGTCCTCCGCCCCTGCCCTTGGCGCCTCCGTGTTCTCATTTGCAAATGTGTCCAGGGAAGATGGAATCTTGGCATTAGCCCTGGCAGGACTGGAGTAGGGAAATCTGAGCTCTAGCCCTGTCTCTGTCTCTCACATGTGAAGTGCCCTTGGGGGAGGCCCTGCTCTCTTGGTGTCAGGGTCTCAGTCTTCCCATCTGCACAGCAGCAAGAGCATCAGCTCTCCAGGTCCTTCTGGGTCTGACCCTTGAAGAATTTGGCTCATCTGGATCTACATTTCCATTGCTAGCCAAGGAGGATCTCTCCTAGGCTACTGATCCTCTGTGGACTTGCAGCATCTTCGTGTGGCCTCTCCTTCCACTGGATGCCCAGTTCAGACCAGTTGGTGACCACGGTGTCAAATGAAAACAAACCTGGACTTAGATAAGGAAGACTTTAATTAGGAAGAAAGACCATTGCTGTAGGAAGAATGCTCTGATCTCGGAAATCTGTCAAAATCAAACAGTTTTTCTTTTATAGGGTGAAGGAGGGGCAAGCCGAGATAAACAGAGTCTTTGGAGGGGCAGCTGGACAAAAGCGAGGACCTGATCAGTGGGGTCTGACAGGGCAGTGTCCAGCTGTGGTCAGCGATTCCCAGGAGAAATTGATCAAGCAGCAGAGTTGGGGTGGTGTGTATGGGGGCAACGTTCCACTTTCCTTGTGCTCACTCAGGCTTGGGGGCAAGCAGGGTTCAGGGGCCTGTGGGAAGAGAGAAGCCCGCCTGAAGTGTGGTCAAGACAAAGCAGAGGGTGAGTGACGGGCAACTGTGGACACGGGGTCAAGGACAAAGCCAGTCTCAGTGGTGCTGGGATGGGAGCCAGGCCAGGGAGGTTGACGGGGGAGCAGGAGGTGAGGAAGTGAGGACAGTGTGTGCAGACAGCTCTTCCAAGCTTTATTGTGGGAGGGAGCACAGAGAGGGGTGCTGGTTAGAGAGAGAGGTGGGATCAAAGAATGATGGTGGGTTTCTTTTAAGATGAGACGTCATGGAGCATATTTTGATGCTGTTGGCAGCTGTTCTTCAGGGAGCGAGACAGTGGGGCGCCATCTGCGTGTGCTGGTTGCAGCCTCTGCCTGCTCCCTTCCATCTGTTGCAACCGCCGCCAAGTGTACTTCCTCCTCCCTTGGGATCCTCTCACCACCCTGGACAGTACACCCCACAATAGTGGGCCACCAGTGGGTCTCCCTGCCGTGGGCAGCTCAGAGCCCTGGATCTACTGAACGTGCCAGGAGAACCACAGGCACAGCTGCTCCAGCCACTGTGGGGCGACTGGAGGAGCCCTGGGCTGGGATGCGGGTGCACTGGGTTCTCCTCCCTGTTCTGCGGCTAGCCAGCCGTGTGACCTTGGGCAGGTCACTTCTCCATTCTGGCCAGCCACCAGTAGCTCTGCGCTGCTGTTTTGTGCACCAGCCCCCTTCAGGACCCAACTCTTCCAGCTCCAACCCCCACACAGTGTGACCACAACTTCCACAGCCCTCTTCTGTGCTGTTGTTCATGCTCTTCTCCTTACTTTTCCCCACTGCTCCATCCTTCTCTTCCCTCATAGTCCAGCTTAGGTCCCTTTCCCCCATGGCTTCCCTGGACAGGCCCCCATGATGGCCCAAATCCTTGTGTTCCCCTGTCTCAGAATGAGGTCAGCTAGCGCTCTCCTCCCACCACCAGCCCCTCCTCACCAGGCAAGGCAGAGTGAGCCCCATTCTCCTTCCAAGGGGAGTCTGTACTTGGGCCCCCGGAGGAGAGGGTGGGCCCCGAGTCTCTTCCTTGTGTTCCATCTAAATTGGGTCTGCACACGACAAAGCCCCGGGAACTCCTGGCTTCCCCTGGGCACCCCAGGCAGACAGCAAACAAACTTCCCACTTGCAGCACCAAAGCCCTGTCCAGTGGCAAGCCTGGGTGGCCTCTCCCTCGCCTCCTCTGCCCCCACTCATTGCTCTGCTCAGGATTTGGGGGTCACCACAAGGTGGGAACGTTCACTTCGCTTTGTGAGAATTAAAACAAAACAGCACGAGGCAGGGAGGCATTCCCGGTGCCCCACAGCCCACGGCAGCCCCTGCAAACCCCACTTGCCAGGGAGCTTCATGTTGCTTAAAACAAGCGCACAGTTCACTCCCTCGATTACAGAAGTCTGAATTCTCTGTTTCAAGCTGGAAAGGAGAGGAGATCCTCTTTCAGGAAGACAGTGTGATGTGGTAAAAAGAACGCGGGGTTTGGAATCCTATCGGAGTTCACCTTGGAATTTTTGCCCTGTCCTTTCCTGATGGCATGAGTTTTAAGCAAGTCATTCACGCTCTCTGTGCCTCAGTTTCCACCTGTAAAGCGGGGATATTAGCAATATCCCCTGTCTACCTGCCTCACAGATTTGATGTCAACTTCAAGTGGGGGTCTGTGGGCAGTGATGGAAACTCGTGGCCTGAGGGCTGATGGGAATGAGGAGGTCACTCTGCTCAGCCTGCGCTCCTCTCCCAGGGGTCAGATGGCATTTACCCAGGAGGCGACACAGGGCCAGGCTGGGCTCCCTTTTCAGCTTGGATCCCAGTGAAGCACTAACTGTTCTGGCTAATTGGAGCAGAACAAAAGTCTCCCCGAGCGCCCGAGAAAGAAAGAAGCCAGGAGAGCGCGCCGGTGGGGCAGGCTCCTGCAGATGCTCCAGGAAGGACCGGAGATGTGGGCAGGGAGAGCAGACGGGAGTCTGAGGGAACTGGGGCGGGCAGGCTCTGCCGGCAGTGCCATGCTGGCCCCGAGGGAGAACGGGGATGGATGTCCGGAGGCAGCAGGCGGTGTTTCACTTTGCCAGATGTACTTAGGTCTCAGTAAGTTTCAGTCAAAAGTGTCGAGTTCTTTCAAAGAGAGTGCCATCATTTTCAATTAATCCTCTGGTCTTTACAAGTTTTTAAAATTTAAGAGTCACTCTCATAAATGCTTGGGGACTGCCTATTTCACTACTGCTATGGAAACCCAGGTGCCCTGAGATGGTTAAAGGCGGAAAGGATTTTTCCTGAAACACAGCTTTTATCTCCTGGGTCTGCTACTCTTTCTGCAACGAGAAGCAATGCTCAAGGCTTTGGAATCTGAAACAAACCTTCCTAAGTGACGACTCCATCAAATAACATGGGAGCCCGAAGTGGAGGACCTGGGTTGGAATTCCAGCTCTGTCAGTAGGAGAAAATTTCCTTGTTCATTCCACATTCATTCCCCCAAGGATTGTTGACAAAAATGAAGACCAAAGGAAAAGGCATAAAATCATCTTAATAGTTAGCCCCAAATAATTTGATAAAATTCAACCTTTTAAAAAAAATTATAACTTCAGAATTAAAGGCTTCTTCACTGGGATGAAGCATACCTATTTTAAACCAAAAATCAGCATTAGGAAAGTACGTTCCAAATTAGGAACAAAAATGAATTCCTGTTATCATCGCACTGATAATTAATTAACAAGTTGGCTTACACTACTGAGTTCCTAAAAAGATTTAAGTGGGTTCAACTCCGTCTTGTTTGGCTGGCCTAGTTAACTCAGTAAGGTGAGATAAAATAAACCGGGGAAAAAGAGACAACACAAGAACATTTGTATGGGTAGCAGATACAAAAGGATTAGTAACAATTCAAGAAATAAAGAGTTCAAGGAGCAGAGGAATGCAAACTGTGTACGTAAAAATTGGTGGTCTTCCTGAGCACTAGCAGCAAGAAAATATGCTGAAAAAGAAACCCACTTATAAGAGAAACGAGTGACCTAACATACTTAGGAATAAACATATAAATGTCTGACCTTTTTAAAGAAAATTGCAAACCCCGTGGGGGCAGGGCAGGGTGGGAGGCGTAATTTACAACTGCCACCTGACTCAGGTCAGTCCCAATAGTGTTTTTCTGAACTCCACAGACTCTGGAGGAACAAACAGATGAGGACTTCAAAGGACATGCTAAAAAAAAAAAAAAAAAAGAGCGAGTTACAAGGCCTACCCTGTTCGCCGTGAGAACCCTTTATAAAATAATAATTAAAAAATTAATTAAAAATGAATGACGTTGGGAAACTGGATAGCATTGAAGAATTTTAATTTAGGCCTCCCCCTCATCCCCAAAATAGACTACAGATGGATTAAAGGGCTAAATATCTTAAAAAAAAAAAATAGAAAAGGGAGCACAAAATGAAAGATTTATTATCTTTACGAAGAAAGATCGCTCCCAGCTTTGAAGCCATAGAAGAAACCACAAAGGAAAATACTGAGAGATGACAGCGAGAACAAAATAAAAACTCCTCTACAGCGAAAAAATGCACTGGAATGAGAAAACCCTAGAAGGAAGGAGGTGGTTGCACCCAGTTGGCGATAGCTACGCCACATCCAGAGCTCATGAAAATTTATAAGAGGAAGAATATTATGACCTGATGGATGACGAGGCTGCACAGCGAAGCGGGCTCTTCATGTGAGGGCAATAAGGAATGTTAACAAACACCTGGGAAAATGTTTAGCCTTGCAGGTAATCTGAGCAGTTAAAATTAAAGCAGTCTTGAGGTGCTATTCGGTTCTTATTAGACTAGCAACAAACATCCCACAAACGCACACCTCTAACAAGCCGCCGTGGCAAGGTTGGGGTCAGGGTGTAGGATGTGGGTGGGGTGCAGTCAAACCCAGTTATTCCCAGAGGTAATGTAAATAGCACCACTATTTGAGCCAACAGTGTGCAATTAGTCAAAAAATTTTTATGGCCTTTGGCCCCGTTAGTTGACCTCTGGAAAGAAAAAAACTATCCCCTTGAAGATGTTCAATGAAGCATTACCCGATAATAAAAGTTTGGAAGTAAGCTATATACCCAGTAACAGGGGAATTATTTAGTAAATTTGGGGGCCTACACCTACACTTTCATTTTATGCAGGTATTAAATTTGATGACAAAAGCTGTGTGGGAGCATCAAAAATGTTTATTATGTATTGTCAAGTGGATAAAATCCTCCACCTGTGTAGAAAATTACACCCATATTATAATTGTAATGAAGGAACAATGTGCGTCTCTGTGAACAAGGGCTGGAAGGAGATACGTGCAAATGAAAATAGCTTTGTTAGGGTTGGGATTTTTCAGGTGCCTTGGCTGTAATTTTAAAAATTAGTGGCTATCCTCCAAGGCTTGTGGGCTCCATGTCACAGGCTGCTTCCCGACCACAGCCCCTTCCCCGGCTGGAGTCTGCGTCCCAGGCCTCGGGTCTGGGCCCTGCTTTACTTCTCTGAAGCAGGAGCCTGTCTAGGACCCTGGATGTGGACGCCCAGGTCAGTGGCTTCCCAGGACCCCCAGAGGCCTCTGCTTCTGCCCTCGAAGCAGCTGTGAGGTCTTCTGGATGGCCACCTCAGCAGCGCCAGCCCCCAGGGGGTAGGGCCTGACTGTCCTCCCAGATAGCTGATTACCGAGGTTCCCAAATTGACCAGCTTCGGCCTGGTGACTGGGGCTGCCAGGGCGTCTCAGCCGTGGGGCCAGAGCTGTCGACCTAGAACCAGCGGCAGGAACTCCCAGGGCCCAACCTGGAGCTTCTACCCCAAACCCAGCCCCTCCAGGTCCCTGGCAGGGACGGGGGCAGGGAGCTGGTGCAGGAGCCCACTGCCCACAGCTGTCCTGGGGAGCTGGGCCACCCTGAAAGCCAAGGTCTCAGACCCCGGGACCCCGCCCAGAGAGGCTGCAGCCCATGCCTGCAGGTACCCGCAGCCCCAGGCTGGGCTCTGAGACCCTCCACAACGCTACCGTTCCAAGAGCTGCTCCAGGGTGCATGCGAGTGTGTGTACGTGTGTGTGTGCGTGCGTGCACATCTGCTTGGATTCCTCCTCTTCTTTTTCTCCTTCATGCCGTATGCGTTTATTGATTGTCTCCTCTGTCCTAGATTCTGTGGGGACTGTCCTTGGGCCTCAAGCATTAACTCAGAGCGTGTAGCCCCTGGCACTCCTGCTCTGAGACACTGCATATAGGGCCTGAGCGCCCTTCGTGATGGATAATAATACGGATAAAGGAATACCCACCCGCAGGTGGACAGCACTTTACAGTTTACAGAATACTGCCACACACTGTTGTTGTCCACGCCCTTGGTTCCCGCAGACGGACAGTCGCAGCTCCGAGCTGACACTAATGCTGAAATGGACTCCATCCCCAGTTTCCCCCCAAAATTTCACCCCACCAATTACATCACAATTTTTATAGGTTTCCTGAAGATTTGCGAGAACACAGGGAGAGGCCACACAGTATTGGGCGTGGCATTTTGCTGGAAATTTCACAGTAGACACGTTTCTTTGGCTGTGGCTCTTATCTCTTGGGGCCTGAAGGGCCAGCCTCCACATGGGTGCAAATCAAGACATGCTCCTGACTGGGGAGGGTCTGCTGGGGGTGGGGGGTCCTCGTGCCGGCTGCTGGGGGACTGCGGTTTGCTATCCTGGGAGCAAGGAGCCCTCATTTCATCTGTACTGTAATAAAACTCGTATTGATGTTAATAAAATTGAAAAATCTCTTTGTGAACGAGAACCCCAGGGCCCCACCCTGTAACTGCTGATTTGCTGCGTTTTCTCCAGGCCGTGGACGTGGTGAGTCATGCCCGGGCCCGGCTGCCCCTGAGGGCTGATCTCCCTGGCAGAATAAATGTGGTCCATAAAAAGTTGCCCATTCAGGGACCTCCTGAGGGCCCTCAGTGGGTCCTGGCTGGGAGAGAGGACTATCTTCCAGTGGGGCCATCAGAGGCGCCAGAACAGCGAGGAGGCGGCCTGGGGAAGGAGCAGAGAGCGACTGTCACCCTTGCTGTCAGACTGGAAACCAGGCATCACGTCACCCTGACTCCAGCTCCTGCTCTTTGCAGGGCCTCCCGTGCTCCGTACGCCTACCTCCACGACTTCCTCTGTGCTGTGGCCTCTGTCCGGAATGGCCCGCCCCATCTACTGCTCGTCTCCTCATCTTTGCTCTGCTCAGCCCACCCGCCAGCTCCCTCTGCAAACCACTCAACCCTGGCTGCTGCCTTCCCCATGCTCTCACAGACCCTGTATACACCTCTCTTTCTATTTGTGAAAGTAACATCGCATGGACGGTGTGTCTGCCATAATCTTAAGAACTTTATCACTTAATCCTCATCACAACCCCAGGGGTAAGTAGTATTATTAGGCCTTCTTTCACAATGAGGAACAGGCCCAGAGGGGTTAAGGAGCATGCCAAAGGTCACACAGCAAGGAAATGGCCAGCCACAGCTTGTACCTGGCAGCCTGGTTTCTGGGTCTCGGCTTGCAACCACTATGCCTCTGTTGTAAGATTTATCCTACTTATTCCCCCTTAGATGTGAGGTTGCCAAGGCCTGGGGTCACAGCCTCACATCATCAGTGCCTACCACAGGGTGGGGTTCACTCCCCAGGCTGGGCTGTGCTGTCCCTTCCAGATCCCTCCACGCACTGGGTGGAGGTGGGCTGGGGAGACCAAGCCCCACGCTTCCTCCTGCCTGGCAGGTACTTCTATGTGACACGGGTGTTTGCCATCTACATGGCTTTTGGAAGGGGCCTCTTCCGTCCTGCTCATCCCGTCCTGAGGTCACTCTCTCCCAGCCACGTCCAACCATGGTCCCTTCCCTGTGGCTGCTGGTACTTTGATGATGCTCCCTCCGCACATGTCCACCTCCGTTCCCCCCTCACCACAGCGCCTCCCCTGCATTTACTCTCCTCTTGTTCTGGAATCCTCTCCTCTGCATCATGCCTCGTGTTTCTAAGTTGTATGTAACCTCCCTGGCTGGTTGTTCCCTGCGTCTCAGCACAGGACAGCGTGGGGAGGGGGACTGGGGTCTTCTTGAGGGTGTTCCCATCCATGTTCACTGACTGCGCTCCCCTGGAGCTGCCATCCTGTGCTGGGAGGGGCCGGGTGACTGCTGCCCCTTCTCCTGCTCTGATTATAGTCTGCTGCGGCTTCCAGAGCTAAGAGGACATTTCAGAGTGTCCTGGCAGCACTTTTCAGGAGGTGCCAATGAACCCAGGAGCCTGTGGAAGGGGGGCTGGAGGTCCTGGGCTTCAGACCAGATTTGGTCCCACATTTAGGAATGCTGCAGGAGCCCAGGACAGTGGCTGAGCCTGGACCTGGGACTTGGGCCGAGAGCAGACGTGCAGCCCTGGCCTCTGCTTGGATGTGTACCCCCTGCTCATCATTCATTCAATGACCCCTTCGTCCATCTGTCTATCATTAACCACTAATCTATTCGTTATTCACTCCTTTATTCCTATTTGTCGGTTTTAAGATTATACATCCATTCTTGATCTGTTTATTCACTCATATATTCCTCCCTTTATTCTTTCTATTTCCAGCTCTTTTGAGGCATGAAAAACAGGGACACATTGAAAGCACACGATTTGATAAGTCTTAACATACGTATACATCCATGAAACCATTACCACAATCAGGACAATGAACATACTTGTTACTCCAGAAGTTTCCCCATCCCCAGCTAACCACTGATCTGCTTTCTTTCACTGTAGATTAGTTAGCATTTTCTAGAAGTTTATATAATGGAATCCTACAGTCACACTCTTTTTTCCCTCTGGCTTCTTTAATTTGGCATAAGGATTCCTCCACGTTGAAACATGCATCAGTACTCCATTCCTTTTCATGGCTGACTAATATTCCATCGTACGGCTATACCAAAATTTGTTTAACCACTTATTTGTTGGTGGACACTTGGGTTGTTTAAGTTTGTATTATTACAGATAATGTTCCATGAACACTCACACACAAGTCGTTGTAACGACAGGGTGTTTCATTTCTTTCAGGTAAATACCCAGGGATGCAACAACCAGATCTTATGGGAGGTGTATATTTCCCCCTTTTTTTTAATTGAAATTTTTATTGAGATGATTATAGATTCACATGCAGCTTTAAGAAATAATACACAGAGATCCTATGCACTTTTCCCCATTTTCCCCAATGATAACATTTTGTGAAATTATAGTACAATATCACACCCAGGATATTGTCATTGGTACAATCCATCTGTCTCATTCAGGTTTACCGGGTTTTACTTGTACTAATTAATTTGTGTGTGTGTGTACCGTCCAACTGACTGATTTTCCCTTTTCTGACTCATGCTTTTGGTATCCACTTTACCAACCCTTTGTCTTGCCTTGGGTCTTGAAGATTTTCTCCAATCTTTTTCTAAAAATGTTATAGTTTTACATTTTAATTGAATTCTGTGATGCCTCTTGAGCTAATTTTTGTTTAAGGTGTGAAGTTTAGGTTGAGGTTCAAATTTTTGCCTATGAATGTCTTTCCTTCACTGAATTGCCTCTGCTCCTTTGTCAAAAATCAGCTGAACATATTTTTTCTGGGTCTATTTCTGGGTTTCCTATGCTGTTCCATTGATCTATTCATCTACTCCCCCATGGACATCACATTGTCTTAATCACCATGACAATAATATCTAATAGAGTGATTCCTCCCACTCTGCTCTTCATCATGAAGATTGCTGTGATTCTCCTGGGGTCTGTGATTTCCCATATAAATTTTCAAATAAGCTTGTCTATGTCCACGAAAACCTTGCTAGTATTTTGATAGAAATTGCATTAAACCATAGATCAATTTAGGCATCACTTAACCATGTTCCATCTTCCAATCCACGAACACATCATGTCCCTCCATTCACTTAGGTCTGTCTTTGACATGTTTCATCAGCATTTTGTCATTGTCGACATACTGATCCTGTACACATTTCGTCAAATGTATACCTAAGCATTTCATTATCTTTGAAGCAGTTGTAAATGACACTGTAGTTTTAATTTCAGTTTCTGCATATTTATTCTTAGTATATAGAAATGCAATTGATTTTTGTGAGTTGATTTTGTACCCTGAGAACTTGCTGAACTCATTTCTTAGCTCTAGGAGTGTTTTTGTTGATTTCTTGGGATTTTCTTCATAGATAATCACACCATCTGCAAATGGAGATGGTTAATTTCTTCCTTTCCAGTATTTATGCCTTTTATATATTTTTCTTGCCTCCTGCAGTAGCTGGAACGTCCAGTTCTATGTACTAGTGCAAATAAGAGTGGTGAGAACGACATTCTTGCCTTGTTCCTAGTCTTAAGGAGAAAGCATAATATTTTTAACCATTAAGGATAATGATAACTGTAGGTTTTTTGGGGGCTGCTTTTACCAATGAAGCAATTCCTTTCTATTCCTAACTTCCTGAATTTTAAAAAAAATCCTGAGTGAACGTTGGATTTTGTCAAATTCTTTTTCTGCATTAATTGGTATGATCGTATGATTTTTTCTTTAGTTTGTTGATATGGTGGGTTACATTGATTGATCTTTTTGAATATTAAGTGAACCAAACTTGCATACCTGGAATAAATCCCCCTTAGTCATGATGTATAATACCTTTTATACTTCATTGAATTCACTTTGATAATATTTTGTTGAGAATTTTTGCATCTTAATTCATGAGAGATATTAGTCTGTAGTTTTCTTTCTTTCCTGTTTTTATACTCTTGTTGTCTGGCTCTAATATCAGGGTAATATTGGCCTCATAAAATGAGTTGGCAAACGCTTCCTCCTCTTCTATTTTCTGAAAGAGATTGCGTAAAATTGGGATTAAATATTTTTTTGCAACTCTATATTAAGGTATAATTAACCAAAATTGTACATATTTACGATGTACAATGTGATGTTTTGATATACATATACATTGTGAAATGATTATCATAATCAAGCTAATTAACACATCCATCACCTGACCTAGTTATTTTTGTGTGTGTGGTGAGAACATTTAGGATCTATTCTCTTAGCAAATTTCAAGCACACAGTACAGTATTATTAACTATGGTCACCAGGTTCTCCATTAGATCTCCAGAACTCTGCCCTCACAACTGAGACTCTGCACCCTTTGAACAACACCCACCCATTTACCCCACCCCATAGTCCCTGGCAACCACCATTCTATCTCTGCTTCCATGAGTTTGACTTTTTTAGATTTCACATATAAGTGAGATCATGCAGTGTTTAACTTCTTGTGTCTGGCTTAGTTCACTCAGCAAAATGTCCTGCAGGTTCATCCGTGTTGTCATAGATGGCAGGACTTCTCTTTTTAAGGCTGAATGATATTTCATTTGGATATATACCACTTCTTTAACCACTCATCTGTTGATGGACACTTAGGTTGATTCCATTTCTTGGCTGCTGTCAATAACGCTGCAATGAACATGGGGTGCAGAGGTCTCTTCAGGATACTGATGTTGGTTCCTTTGAATATACACCAGCAGTGGGTTTGTCGGATCATATGGTAGTTCAATTTTTAATTTTTTGAAGAATCTCCAGACTGTTTTCCATAATGGCTGTACAAGCTTACACTCCTGCCGACCGTGCACACGGGTTCCCTTTTCTTTACATCCTTGCCAACATTTGCTTTCTTTTGTCTTTTGATGATAGCCATTCTAACAGGTGTGAGGTGGTATCTCATTGTGGTTTTCATTTGCATTTCTCTGATGATTAGTGAGGGTGAGCATTTTTTTATACCTGTTGGCCATTTGTATGTGTTCTTTTGAGAAGGGTTAGTTATTTTTTGTATGTTTGGTAGAATTCTGTGAAGCCATCTGAACCTGGGGGTTTCTTTTGGAAGATTTTAATTATGAATCCAATTTCTTTAACGGTTATTGGGCTGTTCAGATTATCTCTTTAATCTTGGTTACGTTTTGGTGGTTTATAGTTTTCTAGAAATTGTCCATTGTTCTTTGTTGTATT
Organism: Equus quagga; assembly: GCF_021613505.1. Classification (NCBI taxonomy): domain Eukaryota; kingdom Metazoa; phylum Chordata; class Mammalia; order Perissodactyla; family Equidae; genus Equus; species Equus quagga. The sequence goes on along the minus strand of NC_060277.1, from coordinate 68,377,079 downwards.
ATGAGTGTAAAGTAGTTTGTAGTATTCCCTCATTATCCTCACAGGGGTCTATGAAGATATCGCCTATTTAATTCCTGATATTGGTGAACTGTGTTTCTCTCTTTTTATTTTTGTCAATTTTGCCAGAGGTTTATAACTGTTTAAATTTTTTTCAAAGAATCAGAGTTTTGCTTCATTGATTGTCTCTATCATTTTTGTATTTTCAATTTTATTGATTTCTGCTCTGATTTTTATAATTTTATTCCTTCCCCTGGCTTTGGGTTTATTTTGCTCTTTTTTCCTAGTTTCTTTATTTCTTTTTGTTGTTGTTAGGGCTGTCAAGTCGATTCTGACTCCTAGCGCCCCCATGCACAGCAGGGCGGAACCCTGCCCTGTCTTTCTGTGCCACGCTCTCACCTTCCGGTGCTATGTCAGACTACGCTCTGCTGCTACTCACAGGGTCTTCACGGCCAACTTCTCGGAAGTGGATGGCTAAGGCCTTCTTCCTCATCTGTTTTAGTCTGGAAGCTCTGCTGAAACCTGTCCACCATGGGTGACCCAGCTGGTATTTGAAACACCAGTGGCACAGCTTTCAGCATCACAGCAACATGCAGCTGCCACAGTATGACAACCGACAGGTGGTGTGGGTCCCTGACCAGGAACGCACCTGGACCGCTGTGGTGAGAGCGCCGGAACTTAACCACCAGACCACCAGGGCTGGCTTTTTCCTAGTTTCTTGAGGTAGGAATGTAGATTATTGATTTGAGACTTTTCCTCAATTCTAACACAAGCTTTTAGTGCTGTAAAATTCCCTTTCATCACTGCTCTAAAATGGCGATTGTCCTGGCTGTTGGTATGGCAAGTGATTTTCGGTTGTGTATTAGACATTTCATCTTTCACGTTAGGAGACACTGGGTCGTATATAATTGTTTTCTTTAGCAGGTACCCCTGATTTTTGGTTACTTTTGTGGGCTGTGGTTCTAATGGCAGTTTCACTTTAAGAGCTTTTGTTGTGTTATTTTGGTCTCTTCATTTCTCTGGTGCCGCTCTTGCTCCCGCTGGTTCGTGCTGCTGCTGCTCCAGGGGACACAGCCCTGGGCCAGGCTGCTGAGTGTGTCTCGGTGGGGGGGGAGCAAAGAGACTTCCTGGGCTGGGCTCCTGGTGGTGGGAGGGCCTCCTGCCAGTGCCCCTTGGCCACCCAGTGGCTCTGGCCGGGAGAGTTGGTCTAATGCCCACAGAGTGAAGGGGGCTTCTGGGGCCAGGTGGCCTGCTGTGGTGGGGACTCCTTTGCCAGTGCCCTTGGCTGCCTGGTCTCTCTTGGCAGGAGAGGGGAGTCTTGGGCCCAGTGTGGGAAAAGAGAACACTTTTCCTGGCCATTTATCGTTAGCAGGGCTCCCAGTTGCTACTCCTTGAGAGTGGTACCAGGACAACAGTCTTAGCCCTCAACACCGCCATTTCTTGCCTATTCTGCAGCCTGCTAAAAGGGACCCCTGTGTCCACTCTTACTGCACCCTCCCTGACGCCCTGGCTCTGTTCGAGCATGAACTTTGCAAAAGATAATAAAACTCCAATTCTTTTCTCCTCAAAAACCCTCCAATGGTTTCCCCGACTCTAAACCATGGACCGTAGACCATTTGTCATCTGTGCTCATCTTTGGACCACATTCTTTCTCCTTCTATCCCAGCCTCAGTGACCTCTGTGGAGTTCCTGGCACATGCCTCAGGGCCTTTGCACCCTCTGTTCTCTCTCCTGGAACGCTCTTCCTTAGAGCTTCACCTCTTTCAAATCTCCGATCAGATGTTGCCGCCTTAGAGATCCTTTCCCTTTCCATCCTATTAAAAAACACACTGGTCATCCCCTCTTCCTTTATTCTGTTTCTGAAGCTAGAGTGCCTGGCTTTAAATTTCAGCAGCTCCACAGATCCACCATGTTAATTTCTTCCCCTCCCTCACTCCCATTATCCATTTTCCCATATTTCTTCTAGGAATTGAATTCTCTCTCAGATTTAACCTGGCCGCATGGCCAGCCAGGGAGAGACAGCATTTCTCTGACTCCTTGCAGCTGGGTGTGCCCAGACAGCCAAGTTTGGGCTGATGGAACGTGTGTGGAAGTGATGTGTGCCATTGTGGTGTGTCCCCTTGCTCTGGTCTTTCTCCCTCTTTTCCCATCTCACAAACCATATTGCAGCCATGGAGCTGAGCCAGCTCTGACCCTACAGAGAGGACCATGCCCTGCGGGATGGTAGAGAGGCAAAGGGAGAAGATCCAGGGCTCCTGAATGGCTCCGTGGAACAGAACTTTCCACCGACCCTGGACTTTCTGCCTCCTTCTGAGATGCTCTGAGAGGACAATAGACTTCCATCTTATTTGGGCCACTATATGTTGGAGTCTCTTTGTTACCGTAGCTTAATTTATGTCCTAACCAATACGATAATTTACCAGCTGTGAGAACTTGGGCAAGTTAGTTAATTTCTCTATACTTCTGTGTCATCATTACTAAATGGGCATAACAACACCTACCTCGTGGTATTGTTGGGAGAGTTAAATGTATTAACACGTGAGTGGGGCTTGTAACAAGCTCGCAACCCATGTTGGCTGTTACTACAGCTCATCTTCACCTCTCTCCTTGGTGCCTGACATGATGCCCTCTGCGTCCTTGTCTGCTCGTTCACTGACTATCTCCCTCCGTTAGCACGGAAGCTCCCGGAGGCGGGGGCCAGCCTGGGCCGCTCCTCGCTGTAGCCCAGCTCTGGAACAGTGCCCGACCGCGCAGAGAAACTCAGCAAGTGAAAATGAGCGCACGCCTGTGTTCCCTCCTTAGTCATTCTCTCCTTTCTTTCCCTCACTTATTAATTAACCCTCGCTGATCACTCCACTTTGAAGGTGATGCACCTCAGCTGCTCCTTTCGCCATCTCGTGAGAATGGAGGAAAGGTGCGTTTCGGCTCCGTCCAGCTTCCCTGTGCCCCCGCCCCCGCCGGGCCTCTCCCGGATGCTCCCTGCCGGGCCCCTGCGCTCCGCTCCCACAGCTGTGCGCTCACAGTTTCCTCCCCGATTTCATCGCGAGGTGGGAGACCAGCTGCTTCCCAAAGCTTCCTGGCTCCGTTCCAGCCTCCCCGGAAGAAGGGCTCGTCTCGCCTCCTCCCGAGCCTTCCCCCTCTCCTCACTGTCCCGCAGTGTCCTCGAGACATGAATCAGAGACTTGCTGGGTTCTCAGCGAAGAGACATGAGTCGTCTTCCCCTTGCTGCAGCTCCGAGGAGGGACTTCCCTGGCCTGGCCTTGGTGGTGCGGAGGGAGAGGGCAGAGAGCCTGAAGGCCAAGAGTGAGCCGTTCTCTCCACAAAGCTTTACTGAACGTTCGGCTAATGCCACACGTTGTGCTGAGCCAAACAGACCCGGTCCCTGCCCCCACAGGGCTGATCGTCTTACGGGGGAGACAGACACACGTCAAACAATCAAATACATACATATAAGCTGCACAAACTGGGATGACTGTTATGAAAAAAAGGTGCATGATGCTACGAGAGAATGCAACACAGGTTCCTGACCTAATCTATGGGGTCATGGAAGTGACATTTGAAATGAGAAGAGAAAGGGAGAATAGAATTTAAGTGGGGAACAGAGGTGGGGTGTGGAGGAGGACAGCATAACAAGTGGAGGGAATAGCATGTGCAAAGGTCCTGTGGTTGGAGAAATAGAAAAGGATTGCATGGACAGTACACAGAAAGCAAGACTGAGACCAGACAAGTAAGCAGTGGGCAGACCATGCAAGGTCTTGTTGGCCACAGGAAGGATTTTGTTCCTTATCCCAATGGTTTTGAGAAGAAGGGGGTGACCAATCATATTTGTGTCTTGAAGAGGTTGGTCTGACTGCTGAGTGGAGAAGGATTAGAGCAGGTAGGAGCAGAGCTGGGAAGAAGAGTTCACAGGCTAATGCAGGAGCCCTGGTAAGAGATGAAAGCAGTTTAGGCTAGGGTGGTGAGGATGAAGAACGAGACCACAGGACGGAGAGTCTAGGAGGTACAACTGCTGGGTCCCCATCCACACTCTCGGCAGGATGTGGATATGGAGGATGAAGGACAGGGCAGTGCAAAGATTGAGGTCCAGGTTTCTAGGCCGTTCACTGGGAGGGCAAGGAAGTTGAAGTTTGGGAAAAAAGATCCTGAGTACGGTTTTAGATTTTCCGAGTTTGTGGCCCTCGTGTGACGTCATGTAGACAGGTGGATACGCAAGTCCGGAGCTGGGAGGAAAGACTGGAGATACACGTGAGGGAATTATGAGGCCCAGGATGGTGACTGAAGTCACAGCGTGAGTAAGATCTCCCAGGGAGAGGGTGTGGGGTCAGAAGAGAGAAATGATGGAGCGGACAGAGATGCCGGAGGTGAGGAATGAGTGCAAAACAGAGAAACACAAAAACGGGAGGAGAAAGTCCGGGGAAAACTTAAAATATAACCCTGGGGAAGGAAAGCCTCCCCACGCAAGTCAGAAAACCCAGAAGACATAAATGAGAAGAAGACAGTCAGATCTGAATTCTTTTAAAAAAAAATGTAGAATCTATGAGCAAGGAAGATACAACGAAGTTAAAAAGACGAGCAACAGATTGAAATGAGATATGTGCGATATATTCAAAAGGCAAAGATGAAATCCCTAAATTCCATCAGGAAGAAAGACAACCTGATGGGGAACTGAACGCCGGCGTGAGCAGACAGTCCACAGCTAAGCGCAGGGCAGCGAGCTCCAGGTTCCTAAGAAGCAGTCACGGCAAGTCAGCAGTGAATGCTCTTTGCCCATCAACTTGGCAAAAATTGAAGAATTCCTGGGACTATGGGGAAATAAACACTTTTAACCTATTGGCAAAGTTTGTTCGGAGGGCAGTTTGGCAGAATCTGTCAAAACTCTAACCAGGAATGTCTCATCTAGAATCTATATTCAAAGAAAACTTAGACATGTGCGTCAAGATGCTCTTAATTATAAAGACGTTTGTTACAGTATTTTGCAATAAAGGTTAAAAAAAACCCGAAAGTAACACAAACCCATAAACACATTATATACAATGTGAACCTATTGATGGGGAAATGACCCGTGTTTGTGCACATAGAATGCTGGTCACTGAGTACTGGACGGTGGTTTCTCTGAGGGAAGAAGGATGGATGTGGGGGGTAGCGGGCGGGTGTTGAAGGGAGATTTTACATTTTGCTCTAGAAACTTCTGCATTGCTTGACTTGCATAACAGGAATGTATTCTTGTATTCGCTGTGTAATAAAAAAATTACAAAAACTATAAAAAAGAGAAATTCCGAATTGCCTTCCGTGGGAAGAAGGCCGGGGGAAAAGCCACCTGCTGGCAGTCCCCACCACCTCTGCTCTGTCCCCTCCTGGCTAGGGAACGGTCACTCTGGTGTCGTGGGCTGCTCGCCCTCAGTCCCCGTGTCCCTCTTTGTCCAGGCGGCCGGCCGCAGGTTGCTCCCTCATGGGGCAGGCAAGGAAGCCGGCAGCCGGCTGGAGAAGCTGCCACGAGGGAGAGGCACCATTGTCACTGCTCTGACCTCCTGTTTAGAAGCACGTTGACTCCCCCATTCATTCACGTAACCTGGCAGAATATTTTCAAATAAATCATGAGTATGGCAGTTACATTCTCTAAACCACACCAGAAAAAGGATTATGGTATTTACCGCAGGGACAGGAAGATTGATTCTCGCCCAGAAAATATGCCAGGTTCTTGATTTAGGGAGCCGGTGATCAGCGCAGGTTAGCGCTGATTTATATCAGCTTGCCTTCCCGCCGGTTCCTCTCCTGCTCCAGGGGACACTTTGGGTGGGACAGCTTTGGAGCAACTACTGTCCTGCTAGTTCCTTGCAAGATGGCCCACCATGGCCATGGACACAGGCAGAGCTCGTTGCCCCACAGCTGCCTCTCGTCATGCCCTCAAGCTGGACCCCTGCTCCGGTGGCCTCTGTCACTGGCTGGGTAAAGCTCAGCTCCTTAGCTTGAAGTTGCAGGACATCCTAGATGGAGCTTCTGCCACCCCCATGGCTCTCTCTCCCATGCCCCCTGCCTACCCTGCACGCTCTGCTTGTGGTTTTCTCATGGTGCACCTGGTATGTGACTGACCCTTTCCTGTGGTGAGGGACGAGCATGGAAACCAGAGGACATCCTCTCCCTCGGACGGCTCAGTATCTGGCTCAGGACACAGACTCATCGTCAGTCCTGTGGGATAAGTACCACAATGAGAGGGGCACGGAGGAGCAGCACCCACGCCTCGCCTCCTCTGCCCTCTGCGCCCACAGTGTTGCTGGGTCGCCTTTGTCAAAACTGTTTGCTCACCTTCCTGTCCTTATCTTACTCATCATTCACTTTTGCTATTTCTGTCTTTCCTCAGTGACAAGCATGAGGTCTGGAACACGCTTGGACTCAATGAACGTGCGTTGCTCTGAACTGAATTATCAGCTGCCTTTGTCCCAGACTTCACCCATCCTTGAGAATGAGCATCTAGCTAACTAGGGGCAAGCGGGTACTTCTTGTAGGGTCCCCGAAGGGTCAGTGGGTGGTGTAATCAAGGGCGCTCACCCTGTGCGTCAGTGGGTTTGGAACTAGCCGTGGACTCAGGTGCTCCTGTGAGGCCCGGGACCAGCCTTCCACCTACCGCGAGCATTGTGATGGGCCCCAGCCTTCCCCATTTTCACTTAAAACCTGTACTTCCAAAGCCATCCCCCAGCCTGCTTTCCCTAGTCTGATTCCATTTGGATTGGGTTTGGCTTCTGGCTGTTAACCACCCTCATCCCGGGGTCCCTTCAGCTCTGCCCCCAACTCCCCATGGCATGTCTTCCAGTCCATCCTCTACGGTAGACACTGCCTGGTAGATACATAACCCTGGCCGGTAGCAAGGTGCCACAGTTCACTGAAAAGAAGATGCGGTACAGACTCACGTGCCAGCTCCACCACGTGTTGGCCAGGTGAGCTTGGGCAAATCAACTTATGTCTCTGAGTCTCGGTTTTAGATATAACAGCTAAATTTATATGGTAGTTGTGAAGTAACCCGTGTAAAGATACCTCCTCTGTCCTTGGTGGCAACATCAAGGACACCTTATTAAACACCCAGTTACCACCAACTGCAAACCCCTATCTGCTGGACCCCCGCTGTGTCTGGGAGACCCTGCAATGCTAGTTCATGTTTCTTAAATGCCGTGCCCAGCTGCCCCTCCAGTATCCTGCCCCTGATGGCCCAGGGCAGGCTGTGGTATCATTGGGTGCCACTGTTTTCTACTGAGGACCCCTTCATCTGCTCCTGTGCTCCCCTCCTTTGTCATCTCAAACCCAAACCCAAGCATAAGGTGGCCCTTCTGTTAATTATCTACAGCCCAGCCGAGAAGAAACTTCGACTTCAGATGACGCTTTCCAAAAGGTTCCACGTTCACAGAAGGGGGGAGTCTTACAGAGAGAAACTAGAACTGCGATAGATGGGGCCGCACTCCGAGCCCAAGGGCCCAGACCCCTCCCTGGGGACCACGCAGAGCCACGGCCGCTTCACTTCCTGTGGCCTCCGCGTGACAGAGGCCAGCTCAGCTCAGAGGAGGCTGGGGTCCCTTCTCCCCAGTCTAATGTCCCCCTTCCCCTTCCCCACTTCCTACCCTGGGACCAGCCACTTCCCAGCAGGACTGACGGTGGGAATATCCACTCCCGTCGTGGAAGCCCCCCTCCGCGGGCATGGGGCACTGGCAGGTTTAGGCTTATTAACCTTAAGCAACGCCTCCAAGGACGCTCAGTCCCATGCAGCTCCCTTCCCAGTCGTCCCTGCAGCAAGAAGTGAAGCAGGTAACGAAAGCGGGCTCTCTCACAGGTCAGTCTTTCTCTCCCGTAAAGAACTGCCCAGAATAGGACCCGAATTTCCCCGGGAGCCAGCACGGTTGGCAGCACAGTTCATACTGAAGCAAGAAATGCTTCTTACAGCGAAGCTTCTTCTCCTATGTCCCTCACCCCAAACGGGGAGAGGGCAAGGAAGTCTCAGCTGCCAGCAGAACCCTTAAATTCTTCACTGAAAAGGTTTGTATTCAGGTTAACGGTGATTTCACGGTTTTCTCCAAGAACAACCGGTAAGTATTTGTGTAACTAAAAAGCACATCACGGTGATTTTCCTAAAACAAAGGAAGAGTTTACTCTCTAAGATGAATGCAAGATTCTTGGGGGAAAATAGCAAGGTGTGTGGCTTTTTCAACCCCAGGGTTCCTCACTCTCCTGCTCACCACGCTGTTTTCACGGCTCTCGGTGTCCGGCAGCGAGACCCCTCCCTCCATTACACCTTAAGAATGACAGACTCCCAGGTGGGGAGGAACCCTGGAATTACCCAGGCTATCCCCAGGAATCAGGAGACCTCCTATTAACATCCCCATCAGATGACCTCTCAGGTCTGGCTTACATGCCTTTCCTGACAGGGAGCTCCCTCCCTCCTTGGCCGGTCCATTACAACTCTGGTGGTAGAATCATCTTCTGCAGCTTCCTCAGCTGGCTCAGTCTCAGCCCTTGGGATCACACAAAAATCTACTGCTCTTCCTGAGACATCACCCTATCTCTGGGCACACTGAGGACCTATTCTTTGATCCAATCTTCTCCAAGCTGAGGCTGAGCACCCTGGTTCCACGCCCCGCCCTCCCATGGCTCAGTCTCCCCAGCTCAGATTCACAGCTTTCTGTGAAGTGAGGTCTTCCGTCCCTCCCCCACTCTGGCCTTCTCCCGGGACACGACCCCACCCCGTCTGCCTGGCCCCTTCCCGTCACCTGCCCAATGGGGACAGAGCAAGGCATCAAGGCTGCTGCCCAAATTCTAAAAATATGCTCCAAACTAAGGCAACTCTATTTCTCCTTGGCAATTTTTGTCACTTGTGTTACAGACGGGCTCAGATAGACCTGAGAGGCGACCGACACAGGGCTTGCAACTACAGACGTGAGCATCAAGACACGCTGTCACTCAGGCCTTTGAGTATACAGGTACAATTCACCTTGTCTGCTCAGAAGCAGAGTGAATGTAACAGCAACACAAGGAGGATTCTGGGAGGACGAAGCCTGAACATCCATTCCCTACCTCCCTGTTTGCCAGCGGCCTCTCCACACCCATCCAGAGAGGGCTGGACTGCCAGCGCTTTTGCGGGGAAGCAAAACAATTCGCCAAAAATTATTTCAACAGTGGTTGATTTGTCACATGACCAATTTGGCCAATGATGAATCTGCAAACTATTTTTTAAATTTGAGTTTTGCTACCGCCATTTTACCTTTTTTTTTTTTTTTTTTGCCATTTAAGCCTGAGTGGCTTGCTGGGGTTGAGTTTGGGAAAGGGCTACCACTGGCCCCCAGTGCCCGAGGGAGCAGAGCCCGGAGGAGCAGCCTCCCGTGTGCCTCTCACTCAGGTCGGGCTGTGACAGCTGGAAGTGGCTGCCGAGGACCATGGGGTCGTGAGCAGAGAAGGAAAATCTCTGCGGCCACGGGGACAGAAACCCGAGGGAAGCAGACCGGAGGAAGCCCCGGGGCAGGTGGCTCTTCCTGAAATAGATCGGGGAGCGGGGCGGGAGACAACGTCAACCCCCAAGGAATAAGAGCGCCAGAGGAGATCCAACAGGTGCAACGGAAAGATTTCCCGAAACTTAAAAAAAAAGGTGGTTCGCGAATTTCAAAATATATACGTGAATCAGAAGATTGTCTTTTTAAAGAATGTACATAATAGCGGCTTACATGATCAGTGGAGAAGTATCGCAAAACCCAGAGCCTAATAACAGAGAGACAGAAACCAGGGAGATAGAGAAAAGGAGAGAGAGACTCTAATGGGCAAAGAGAGGCCTGGTGCGGTGGGACAGGCGGAGGAATCATCGATTATCTTGTTTCAATGCAGCGACAGCAGAACGCGGGGTACTTGATGCATGTGTGCATCAGGGCCGTCAACACCGAGAGAAAGAGAAGCGAGGGAGTTGTCAAAATAATGGAGGGAGCAAGATAGGAATAAGTAGCTACTGGACAACGACAGATAAATTAAGGAAAAGGAACAAGAAAATAGCAGCAAAGTAAAATAAATAGTAACCATAATATAAGAGGGAAGAAATGAGACAGATGTGTCCATTGTTTCCATGAAAATGGGTTGGCAGAATTCCCTGATTCCAAGGTGGAGACAGCGGATTGAATTCAGAAACCGAGCTTGGCTCTATGTTATTCATAAGAATTTCATCTAGAATAAAGGTCAAAAATTAAGTGATGGGCGAGGCTGGCCTGGCTGCCTAGAGGTTAAGTTCACTTGCTCCGCTTTGATGGCCCGGGGTTCACAGGTTCGGATCCCGGGTGCTATGATGTGGTCCCACATACAAAAGAGAGGAAGACTGGCACAGATGTTAGCTCAGGGACCATCTTCCTCAAGTAAAATGAAAAAAAATTAAGTGATGCACAAAAAGATGCCGAGAAAGTGTCTCACACCTCTAATAACAACCACAAGAAGGAGGGAAAACAGTAATATCAGAGTGGAATTGGAGGTGAAATGTGTTACATGGAATCAACATCATGATAAAATGGAAGCAGAATGAAAAATAGCAATAAGCACCATTTATTGAACTGTTGCCGTGCACACCATGCTCTGGACTTTAAGGAACAACGCCATGAGACCCTCACCAGAGCCCAGGAAGGTAGACAATATCATTGTTCCCATTTTATAGATGCATAAATCAAGGCTTGGAGCGTTTAGGCAGCTTGCGCAAGGTCTCAAAGTTGGAAGCCGTGCTCTTAACCAGCACACTCTTCTTGCCCTCACTCCACGTGAGCAAGACACAACTTTCTCCCCAGCACCAGCACCTGATGTAGAGCCAGCCCCACCTGTATTACGTGGCCTTTGGGGGATAGAACAAGTTTTAACCTTTTTAACAATTTTCAAAATATCACCAATTGATTTGTTTTCGATGGGACGATTCCATCACAGCCACTCTGCTGCCTGCAGCTCCTGGTCTCGAGATAAAGTCTCTTCTCAACTTGCTCAGGCCCTGCCTCCTCTGCCGTCATAAAGACACATTAAAATGGTTCAGACTCACGCCTGTCAAACCTCTACGGCCAGAATCAATGACTTTTCCTCCACGGGGCTCACCAGTGCCTCCAGCCCCATCGCGATCGCCACACAGCAAAACCTGGACAGGGCAGTAGAGGTTCGACGTGAGTAAAATCACCTGGTTCCTGTGAATTGTCATCAAGGTAATCATAAAGTAATTTGATTAATTAAAAGTGAAACGTGATTAAAGTGAGAGGCATTTGCAGGGTCCCTTGGTGGCTTGGCCCGCCGAGGGGATGCGTTAGAGCAGGCCTCCGCGTCTGCTCCCAGCAGGTGAGCTCAAACAGACGCAGGTTCTCCACGTTCAATGGCAATTCGTACTTCAAGTTTCACCCCGTCCAATACTGTCGATGTCTTAGATGTGCTGTCCCTCACGAGTGACAGCTCTGACGGCAGAAGGAGGGGTGGAGACCCCACAGCACAGACTGATGGCAGCTTCAAAAAACAACAGCCAAAGTGGATAATATTTAATGTGCCTAATGGATAACTAATTATCTTGCTATTGAATTACCAGCGAAACCTGAAAGGCTTTAAATATCCGATATTGATAAGAAAGTCATTATCTCCGAGCAGTAACTTACTGCTTTTACCAATTTCAGTTAATTACGTGACAATGAAATTTATTTCCTGTGAACTCTCCATCTTCTTCTTGCAATTAATTGATATCTAATCAACGTAGGTTATCTTGTTAAATACCTGGTAGGGCATTTGCCGAGAGAGAGTGTTGCACGCCCCCACCCAGCTGCATTTCCAGAGGCCCCCCGGGGTACTTTGGGGAGTATCTATCCTAAGCCTGGAGGTGGGTGATGAATTACGGTGCTTCTCACGCTGGGCTGCACACTAGATAATCACTCTGGGAGCTTTGAAAAATCCAGATGCCCAGGCCCCCCTAAAAAAAACCCAAACCAGACTCTCTGGGAGTGGGCCCTAAGGCTCACCATTATTTTAAACTCTTAGGGTGATTCTCCTGTGGACAAGTTACTTAAGACCTCCGTGCCTCAGTTTCTTCAACTGTAAAATGGGAATAATAACCTATTTACCTCATATAGTTGTGCAAATTAATAAGATAGCCATTGAAAGAAAGATATGCAAAACACTTATGCCAGTGCCTGGCTTATTTTTACTGGTCAATAAATGGCCAACTTATTATTATTACCTTCAGTGGTCAGTAATAACATGCCTGGACGTGTGCGTATATGTTGTGTGCACCTGCCTGTGCATTTGTGTGTCTGCCTGTTTAAGCACGCAGGAGTGTGAGGTGTGAATCCGCGTGTCCACGTGTGTCTGGGAGGGGGGTGAGGGGGCGGTGGCTTGTGAGTTCCGGCTTGAATCCTCCGCCGCCCGCACCATCATTGCAGCCTGCTCTTCCTCCTCCGCCGGACCGCATGGGTATTGATTTTTTTTTTTTAACAGTTACTAAACTGCTACATTTACGGACTCATTCAGCCTTTTATCATATCCAATAACACAGTGCATTTTGGAAATCACAACTCTCTGGTTCCTTCATGGCTTCTGCAAATCAAATTTATTTTACCATTGAAAATGTCAATAGGGTTCAGCCAAATGAAACTCAGGGCTTTCTGGGGTGGCGGGACCCTGAAGCCGGCTCTCGGGCCCCAGTGAAGGAAGCTAAAGTGCCCCCTTTCCAAGTGGGTTCAATGTCTGCGATTTCCCTAAAGCTGGGAGGGAGTCAGACTCCCACGGGAGCACAGAGGCTCAGATGTGTCTGGCGGGCTCACGCGGGAGGAGGGACTCAGGGGAGGCCTTTGGGGGTCCAGGTGGCATCATCAGTACTGCTTCCCTGGGCCCTGTCTGCCCTCCTGTGCTGGGGACTTCAGGGGTGACAGAAGTGTCGGCGACCTTGTCCTCGGAGAGGTCACAGATGAGAGGGGCGGGGACCCAGGCCTGCCCCAAGCTCCGGGATGGCTCTCCAGACAAGGTGTGCACACAGTGATGCTAGGAGAGCATCCCCAGGGCAGACTTTGAGTTCTGACCGCTTGTGGCTGTCTTCAGCCCCCGCTCTGCCACTCACCCCTGTGCAGCCTTGGTTAGGCTGCTTAACTTCTCTGACAGTCTCATCTGCAAAGTGGGGATAGGGGCACCTCTCATGTTGGTCCCACTTCCAGGTTCTCAGTTATATACATTGAGTCTGAATTTGAACCTAGACCTAATCCAGGGGATCAGGCATCTTTATAAAAAGATCATACGTGCATAAGGCCACATGTCTCAGGTGCCAGGGCTGTCAGTGTCCCAGGTGTTCAGAGGAGGGAGGTATTTGTGTAGGGAGGACAAAGCTCAAAAAACCTTTATTGACCAGCTACAGTATGCCACGCCTTGTCCTGGTTTGTCACCCTGGGGATACAAACATAATGGGACCGAGCTGCTGACTTCCAGGAGCTCACCACATTATGGACGTGGGTACAGCAGAACCGCTAAGCCTCCAGTGGCTGTGCTGGAGGGGCAAGCCAAGGGGATAGAGCCTGAGGCTGAGACATCTGGCTTTTCTGAAAGAATGCATCTTCCTGGAGGGCTTCCTGGAAGAGGTGGACCTGATTGGGGCATTGGCAAATGACTGACAGGTGCACGCAGTGGTTAGCAATAGAGGCAGGAGTGTAGTTGGGACGTGGGGTGGTAGGTGGAGACCGTGGGAGATGAGGCTGAGAGGCCAGGCACAGCCCGCATCCAATGGTCCTGATGTCAAATGAAGATGTGGGCTTTTCCTGGAAGGATACTTGGACGTGTTTTAAGCAGTATGTCCAGAGTTCCCAAGACACCCCCGTGCTGGATGATTTGCCGGGAGGACTCACAGGACACAGTGTACGGTCACACTCACAACCTGGATCTATTACAGCGCAAGGATGCAGAGCAAGATCAAAGGACAAAGGCACACGGGGCGATGTCGGGGAACACCAGGCGCGAGCCCCCAAGGGCCGGCTCCCAGTGGAGTCACAGAGGACGTGCAACGAGTTGCGAGGACACATGTGAAATGTCTATCAGGGGAGCTCCTTAGAGACTCTGTGCTCAGGGATCTTTTGGGGACTGGTCACATGGATAGCCTTAGTCTAACACTTATCCAAATTCCGGATTCCCACAAGGAAAGCAAGTGTTTATCACAATCCACATTGCTCGCACAGCCAGGTGAGGCACAGTGAGCCCCTCCTATCAGCTAGGGTGAGAACACTCCTGAAATCTAAGTGCCCAGACACTGGCCAAGGGCCAGATCGCAAGCAGGTCTTTCAAGGGAGAGCAGTGTCAGGCCTGCAGTGTTGACTCTTTTCTGCGCACAGGGGCGCTAAGCCGCTGAGGTTTGCCTGGCAGCCCACGTGAAAGGTAGGTGGGGGTGGGGCCAGGGCAGACTGAAGGCTGGGAGACAGATGAGAAAGCCGAGGCAAGAATGTTCTAGAAAGAAGATGAGGCCTGACCTAGAGCAGGTGTCTTTTTTAGACTTTTGGTTACAAGTATCCATGTCACAGTGGCTGAAAAAAATAAAGGAGTATTTAGTCCCTGGATTCACAGGTGCCCTGCAGAGTGAACTCGAGGCCAGAGGATCCATTGAGTCACTCAGGAGACCAGAACTGGGCCCCTCAAAGCCATTAGCAAAGAGAATGGGCTTCTCCTGGTTCTCTCACTGGGACCCTGGGGTTTTTCGTTTTGCTTTTCTCTGCGTATCCTCTTTCTTCTTTCTCTACAGATTGATTTTTTTTCATTTCTTTGTATAGTTGTCACCAAGCAGAAAGCCCCCATCTCTCCCACATTTCCATATTCTTTGTCGGTGAGCATCCCAGTGACACTGGCCTCTAACCAGCCGTTAAAATTTCCTGGGAGAGAGAATCCGAGGGGTGTGCCTTGGATCGGGGGCGCTCTTGCTCCCGTGAACTCTTGCAGAGTATTGACATGTTTGGCCCACGAGTCGGTCCAGGTGGTGAGAAAGAGAATGGTCTCGTGGTTCCTGAATCCCACATCAATCATTTAAGACAAATCTGATGAATCTGAATCCAATCAGGCAGGCAAATCAGGAGGGTATGAATTTGACATCACGTTAGTAGATAATCTTTAGAAAAACTTCCTCCTGCAATGATCACCAAACCAACGGTAGTCATAACTTCGATGGTGGGTTCGCCTCTCCAGGAAAACTCATTTGGCTCCTCTGTTCTGGTAGTTACGAGAGCAAGGCGGGAGGTCAGGGGCTGAGGATCCGTCCTCCTCGCCACCACTGCCTGACTCTGACGAACAGTGAATTCCACCCGGGATAATGAGGCACAAAAGGTGGGTGATTGTCTCAAGTTCACAGTGCTTGTCCAAAGAATCACCTAGAATCTCTCATTCACTTATCCAACAAACATTTCCAGAGTTCCTAATGGGACGGTGTCAATCTCCAGGGCAGGTACACACAGATGAACAAATAGACCGTCTACTGTGAGGACTCTCTAGTCAAACACACAGATGTATGAATGTTGTGATAAGGATGGAGAGGAATATTGGGCAGCGTTCTCCAGTTGCCAGTGACAGAAATGAACTTTAGGTAACTTAAGCAAGTAAAAAGGGAATTAATTGGAAGGCTATGGGGTAACTCAGAGAATTAAAGGATAAATCTGCAGCAGCAGGCTGTGGAAAGCTCAGATGAGGGCGTAGCTCCCAGGACCCAGGAAGCAGGAGAAAATGGACAGTTTCTTCAGGCTCCAGTATCAGGAACAAAGTCACTCAAGTCATTTTCCATGTTGGATGACTGGCAACCATTTAATGCCCTGGAGGAGAATCTCATGGGCTTAATTTGGGCCATGGGTGCTCCCCTGGGCTTGGTCAGGGCCTCTTGGCTGATGGTACACCACGGCTATACCCACAAGAGGAGGGGCAGCTTCCCACGAAAACCTGGGTTGGGTCCTGTAACCAGAAGAAGGGGGAAGAGATGCTGGATGAGCTCTCAGGACTGATGGCTGGCCCCACTATCCATTCTTTGCTTCTTCCATCCTACTCAAATTTTTTAGTGGGACATATGACCACCTAGAACAAAGACTACATTTCCCAGCATCCCTTGCAGGTAGACATGGCCATATGACCAAGTTCTGGACAATGTAATTGAAACAGAATTGTCATGTAGCAGTTCCCAGAAATTCTCCTTAAAAGAGAGCAGCGTTCTTTGCCACCTCCTCCCCCATCCTTGCCAGTTTCATCCTGCAGCACTGAATGCGATATAATGGCTGAAGTTCTAGCCACCATCTTGTACCAACACCATGAGAGCCGCATCTCGGGGATAATTGAAGAGAACGCTGGAGTAGCCGGGATTCCAGAAGACTGTAGAACTGCCCTTCCAACCTGGGACT
Organism: Equus quagga; assembly: GCF_021613505.1. Lineage (NCBI taxonomy): Eukaryota > Metazoa > Chordata > Mammalia > Perissodactyla > Equidae > Equus > Equus quagga. The sequence continues at coordinate 68,360,715 of NC_060277.1, read as the reverse complement.
TTTCTGTGGAAGACAAATAAATTTCTATTCTGTTGAAGTCAAGCTTATTTAGGGACTCCGTTACTTGAGGCCAAACAAAATCCTGAGGGATACAGCAGGCAAACATAACAGTTGCCCACAACAAGAGGTCATTACAGTTTTCTCTGAGCACACAGAAGAGGATGGGACAAAATCTACCTGGAAAAGTCAGAGAAGGCTCCCCAGAGGAGGTGACATCTGAGCAAGGTCTAAGAGGAGGAACCAGACACTCCAGGCTAAGAGGACAGGACGACAAATGCTTCTCACCTCCCCTCCCTCCCTTGATCCTTGGTCTAGGAATTTTAGAATCACTTGCTTCTGGTTCTACGATGCATCTTCACAGTCTCCATGACTGAATACTGTACTAAACATCCTGGAAAAATTAGGCAATTTCCCGAAAATGGAGGGCAGTGGTGGCTCTGTGACATTTCAGTTCTTCTGGGAAGAAGCCAATGTTTGATTGCATTCCCACAAGTCTGCGAGAGTAGGAGGTGTCCTGATGGGATTGAGTGTGTGCGTGTGTCTGTGCACGTGTCCCCGCGTGTGTGTGTGTCTGCATGATTAGGGAGCACTCGGGATGGGTATCTTCAGCCTGATCTTTTTTTGCCACAAGTCGGATTGATATTTTTGCTGTCAGTTAATTTAATTTCTTTTAGGTGAGGAGACACTATAGGCAACACCTCTTTGACAGTTTTTGACAGCAACAGGAATGGATTGAGCTTAGTCCCTGTGGCTAGCAGCCCAGTTCCCACAGCCTCAGGACCCACACAGCTGCTCATCGAGAGCCACCATGTGTGCAAAGAAGCTGGACTAGGCTGTGAGCACTGGGAGGGAGTCATCTGGCAGGAAATCAGTTCCGTGCTTGCCCACTGCTCTGGAGTCCTTGCCTTGGTCTCCATCAGCCTCTTCCAGGGCTGGGAAGAAGCGGGACTTAGTCTGAGACCCTTACAGTAACCACATCCCGTGCCCTGAGCGCACAGGCCAGGCCACTAGCAGATTCCCACGAAGAGACTTGTAGCTCCGAGTTCAACCTCGCCTCTCCTTGGGTGAAGGGATGGCTGAGAATAGCCCCACGGGGTGAGGCCTTTCATTGGCTGAAAGGGGAGGGACATAGGGTTTCCTGGGGATAGAAGGAGCCCTTCAGGTGGCTGCTTGGAGGACCTGACAGCAGGTGTGGCAGGATGTGGGCTCCAGAGGAGGAGGCGGTGGGGGAGGACGCCCCACATCAGCTCTTTGCCCCTGCTGAGCGCTCCGGGGACCCATTTTGTGACTTCAACTTAATTCAGCCAGCATTTGCTCATCTTAGCTCTCGGACTACAGTCAGGCCACGGGCATGGCCCACCTCCCCGGCACCATGCCAGCCGGAGACCACCAGAAACACACACGTAGCTTAACCAAGTTGGGTTTGTTCTCTTGTTGCTACAAAGGAGAATGCCCACTACCTGGAGGCCAGAGGCAGCCCAGTGAGAGGGTGCTAGAGACGACTTAGAGGATTTGGGGTTTGTGAGGAGATTTTTGGTGGGGTCCAAGGAAGTAGAGTTTTGCTGTGGGTCGTATGCTGTCAGGAATTCTGTGATTTGGTACCTTATTAATTCTTTCTACAAAGTGAGAGAGGGGCAGAGCGAGGCTAAGGCTGTGATCGATGGAGAAGCAGCAGGCACTCACACTGGCCGGGATCGGGGGATGTTTGGTGATTTTCGTGGTTTGGATAACGATCATGTCTTGTCTGTGTTCGAACATGATTATGAGGAGTTCTGTTTTTATCTTGATGTCATGGAATCTCCTTCTCTGATGCTGACATCCCATGGAATCACTTACGTTTAAGAGGAGAGCGCCGAGGGAGCGTCCCTGCGTGGTGACCGATTGTTTCCTCTCCAGACCCCAGTCTTGGAACGGGGACCGAGCCATCGCTAGTGCCGGTAACATTCTCAGTTCACAAACTCAGTTGTGCAAACAGAAGAAACTTAATTTTTCTGTAATTTAATCTAATTTCTCTTCCAGACTCCCATTCAGCCGGATAGTGGAACTTCCTGGTCAGTTTCTTCCTGGCTTTCTTGTGATTGCGTCTCTATGTCAGGAGGGCTGATACAGAGGTGAGGCAGGGCCGACCTGGGTGATACGGTCGCGGTGGGGTGAGAGGGAGGGTGAACAGGCAGAGGGAGTAAACTGTGCTAAGATGCTTGTCCCAGCAGAGCAGAGGGCCAGATTGACAGATCGGTGTTAGGAGCTGCTTAAAAACTCGTAAGTGTGTTTGCTAACAACTTGAATATATAGAAGCTAAAGATAGACTATACAACCTCTGATCCAGCAGAGGGGAAATATCTGCAATAACGATAAAAAGCTTGGTCAAGCCAATGGAAAATCACAAAAGGAAAATAAAAAGAGAAAGGGGGAAAAGTAGAAAACAAAATAAGACAGCAAAAGTGTGTACCTATCTCATCAATTACAATAAATGCGAACGTATTCAACTTACCAATTAAAAGACATTCTTAAATTTGGTTTTAAAAAAGCCAGCTGCATGCTATTTAAGAGCAAAATGGCTAAAACTAAATGATAACAAAATATTAAAAATGAAGAGATAAAAACAATAGTAGGCCTGCAAAAAAAAAATACTGTCAGATAAAATTGAACTTAAGGTGAAAAGTATTTAAAGTATCAATGACAGGCATTTCATTGTGTGATTCCAACATCAGCCCTGAAATATACAAAATGAAAAGTGAAATACAGGGGAAAGTTGACAAGTCAACAGCACAGTGGGTGAATTTAGCACATCTTTCTGAGAAGCTGATAGATTAAAAATCATGTATGATCATATATTATATAAATGTAAATTCGAACCCTAGAAATAGAGAATACACATGGGGAAAGGGCTACGTATTAGACCACAAAGGAAGCCTCCACAGATTCCAAAGAATCTTCATTATCCACAGGTTCTCCATCCAGCGTGCATTAAAATTAGTAATCAACAACAAAGGGATGATTAAGTATATGTTTGAAAATGAAAAACACATTTCTAAATTATCTATGGGCTAAAAAAGAAAATTATGACAAAAATAAACAAGTATTTTGAATTAAAAATAAGGAAAGAGGATAGAGGATTCAAGATGGTGCCGTGAGTAGTCCTCTTTGTCTCTCCGCCTTCGAGTCTACAATTATTTGGACACTCATTGCTTAACAAAGGATATCCAGACAGCATCTCAGGACGTCTGAGAGACCCATGCAACTATACATCGGAAGGCGGACGGACTTCCCTCTGGGAGGAGGTGGAGATAGGTGAAAAGTCTCCGACCCTGACCGAACAGCCTAGTACCTGCAAGTGGCTTTCTTCCAACGGACGCCCCCAGAAGATCAACACACATCTAGGGCAGGAGCGAGCACACACCAGAGGAGCGACGGTGGAAACAGGTGACCAGAACCCTATCTAAACGCCCCGCAATTACTCCTAAATGCAGAGGGAAACTCTAGAGTTACACACCTGAGCCCTCAGGGAGAGTCTTGCCCTGCCATTGGCGGGGAGATCCCGCCTAGTGTTCACGGCGCCCGGAGGGTCCCAGAGAGGATCAGTGAGGGTACGGCAGCCCCCCGGCTGCCACTGCCTGCACGGTGGGGAAAGGGATTGCCAGAGATCTTGGAGAGGACTGGGGCTGGGGGGAGCTCCAGAGGCCAGCTCTGCGGCCTGGAGGGGAAGCTCCAGAGTTCCGCCCGGGCAGCAGACAAAACTCTCTGTCTGCTATTAGCGGAGGGGCCAAGCCCAGCATCCACAACACCGGGAGGGTCCCAGAGAGGAGAATATCAGGCAGGGCAGCAGCTGACCAGCTACCACTGAAATCAGGATCTCCGGCTATCCCCCAGACAGGGCAAAGGGCTCCCCGAGTTCCTGGGGAACAGGACTGGGGCTGGGTGGAGTTCCAGCGACCCAGCTCCGTAGCCTAGGGGGAAACCCTACAGGCTCACAGCAGCCTCAGGGAAAGCCTCTGCACAGCACTAGTAGAGAGCACCCATCTGGCAGCCACAAGGCTGGAAGACCCTGGGACAAAAGCAGCATAGCTAGGTGAGCTAACCACAGACTGTAGAAGATACCAATAGCTCTGCTGTGACCCATAGTGGACAAGTGAGATTTTGTGGGTGCCGACAGTGACGGAGTGGCAAATATAAGTGATCCTACCTCTGGCCGCTGGAAAAGCCCAGAACACCGTTGCAGACCCCAAGGAGGGAGCACGTCTAGGTGGGCTGCAACAGTAGGCACCAGCAGCCTGAAGCCCCCCCCCCCCATGACGGCCCCCACAGCAGAAGAGGGAATCCAAAGGACCACTGTGACTACGAGGAGGGGCCCAGGCCCAGTTAGCAACTGCGGATAGGGTTCCTGGTTGGTGCAGTATAAACAGCTGCTCCCCCACCACACCAGCAGAAACAAGTGGAAGGAGCAACTAAACTCTATCTCTATGCGGAGACACAAATCTACAACATCAAGCAATATGAAAAAATACATTAAATCTCCAGAACAGAAGGAAAATAACAAATACACAGAAAACAATCCCAAAGAAAATGAGATATATAACCTAAATGACGATGACTTCAAAACAGCCATCATTAAAGTACTCAATGAGATAAGAGAGAATTCAGATAGACAACTCAACGAGTTCAGGAGCTATGTCACAAAAGAGTTTGATATGATAAAGAAGAACCAAACAGAAATACTGGAAATGAAGTACACAATAGAGGAGATTAAGAAAAATCCAGATGCACTGAACAGTAGGGCCGATAATATGGAGGAAAGAATTAGCAATTTGGAAGATGGGAATATAGAAATGCTGCAGGCAGAGGAGGAGAGAGAAGTAAGACTAAAAAGAAATGAAGAAACTCTCCGAGAATTATCAGACACAATTAGGAGATGCAACGTAAGGATTATAGGTATACCAGAGGGAGAAGAGAAGGAGAAAGGGGCAGAAAGCCTATTCAAAGAAATAATGGCTGAGAACTTCCCAAATCTGGTGAGAGAGATGGATCTTCAGGTGACAGAAGCCAATAGATCTCCAAACTTTATCAATGCAAGAAGACCAACCCCACGGCATATAGTAGTGAAGCTAGCAAAAGTCAACGACAAGGAGAAAATACTAAGGACAGCCAGGCAAAAGAAACTAACCTACAAAGGAACCCCCATCAGGCTATCAGCAGATTTCTCAGCAGAAACTTTACAGGCTAGAAGAAAGTGGAATGATATATTCAAAAATCTGAAGGACAAAAACCTACAGCCGAGAATTCTCTACCCAGCGAAAATATCCTTCAAATACGATGGAGAAATAAAAACTTTCCCAGATAAACAAAAATTAAGGGAGTTCATTGCCACAAAACCTCCTCTTCAGGAAATCCTCAGGAAAATTCTTATTCCTGAAAAATCAAAAAAATGAAAGGGGCTACAAAACCAAGAGCAGAGGAGATAAGTAGAAGGACAACAACAGAGAGTAGCAGCTCTTCATCAGAACAGATTAAACCATGGGACGAGAAACAAAGGAAATTGAAGAAAACCGGAAAACAAGACATAAAATGGTAGTGGTAGGCCCCCACATCTCAATAATCACTCTAAATGTAAATGGATTGAACTCCCCAATCAAAAGACACAGAGTGGCAGGATGGATCAAAGAACAAGACCCAACAATATGCTGCCTCCAGGAAACACACCTCAGCCCCAAAGACAAACACAGACTCAGAGTGAAGGGATGGAGAACAATACTCCAAGCTAATAATGAACAAAAGAAAGCAGGTATCGCTATACTAATATCAGACAAGGTAGACTTCAAAGCAAAACAGATAAAGAACGACAAAGAGGGACAGTATATAATGATAAAAGGGACTCTCCACCAAGAAGACATAACACTTATAAATATATACGCACCCAACACAGGAGCACCAAAATTTGTAAAGCAACTCTTAATAGAACTAAAAGAAGACATCAACAACAATACAATAAAAGTAGGGGACCTCAACACACCATTAACACCAATGGACAGAACATCCAGACAGAAAATCAACAAGGAAATAATAGAATTAAATGAAAAATTAGACCAGATGGACTTAATAGATATATATAGAACACTTCATCCAAAAACAGCAGGTTACACATTCTTCTCAAGTGCACATGGAACATTCTCAAGGATTGACCATATTTTGGGAAACAAAGCAAACATCAATAAATACAAGAGAGTTGAAATAATATCAAGCATCTTTTCTGATCATAATGCTATGAAACTAGAAATCAGCTACAAGAAAAAAGCAGAGAAAGGTGCAAAAATGTGGAGACTAAACAACACGCTTCTGAACAAACAATGGATCATTGAAGAAGTTAAAGAAGAAATCAAATATTATCTGGAGACAAATGAAAATGAGAACACAACATACCAAATCATTTGGGATGCAGCAAAAGCAGTCCTAAGAGGGAAATTCATCGCAATACAGGTTCACCTCACTAAACAAGAAAAAGCTCACATAAGCAACCTCAAACGACACCTAACAGAACTAGAAAAAGAAGAACAAACAAAACCCAGAGTCAGTAGAAGGAGGGAAATAATAAAAATAGGAGCAGAAATAAATGATATTGAAACAAAAAAGACAATAGAAAGGATCAATGAAACAAAGAGTTGGTTCTTCGAAAAAATTAACAAAATCGACAAACCTTTAGCCAGACTCACCAAGAAAAGAAGAGAGAAATCACAAATAAATAAAATTAGGAATGAGAGAGGAGAAATCACAACAGATACCAATGAAATACAAGGGATCATAAGAGAAACTATGAAAAACTATATGCCAACAAATTGAACAACCTGGAAGAAATGGACAAATTCCTAGACTCCTACAATCTCCCCAAACTGAATCAGGAAGAAATGGAGAATCTGATTAGGCCAATCACAAGTAAGGAAATAGAAACGGTAATCAAAAACCTCCCCAAAAATAAGAGTCCAGGACCAGACGGCTTCTCTGGAGAATTCTACCAAACATTCAAAGAAGACTTAATACCTATTCTTCTCAAACTATTCCAGAAAATTGAGGAAGATGGAGTACTCCCTAACACATTCTATGAAGCCAACATCACTCTGATCCCCAAACCTGACAAGGACAACACAAAGAAGGAGAACTACAGGCTGATATCACTGATGAACATAGATGCAAAAATCCTCAACAAAATTCTGGCAAACCGAATACAGCAATACATCAAAAAGATTATACACCATGATCAAGTGGGATTTATACCAGGGACACAGGGATGGTTCAACATCCGCAAGTCAATCAACGTGATACACTGCATCAACAAAATGAAAAACAAAAACCACATGATCATCTCAATAGATGCAGAGAAAGCATTCGACAAGATCCAACACCATTTATGATAAAAACCCTCAATAAAATGGGTATAGAAGGAAAGTACCTCAACATAATAAAGGCCACATATGACAGACCCACAGCCAACATCATACTCAATGGACAAAAACTGAAAGCCATCCCTCTGAGGACAGGAACAAGACAAGGGTACCCACTTTCACCACTCCTATTCAACATAGTACTGGAGGTGTTGGCCAGAGCAATTCGGCAGGAAAATGAAATAAAAGGAATCCAAATAGGTAATGAAGAAGTAAAACTCTCACTGTTTGCAGACGACATGATCTTATATATAGAAAACCCCAAAGAATCCATAGAAAAACTATTAGAAATAATCAACAACTACAGCAAAGTAGCAGGGTATAAAATCAACATACAGAAATCAGTAGCATTTCTATACACTAACAATAAACTAACAGAAAAAGAACTCAAGAACTCAATCCCATTCACAATCGCAATGAAAAGAATAAAATACCCTGGGATAAACTTAACCAAGGAAGTGAAGGATCTATGCAATGAAAACTACAAGACTTTCTTGAAAGAAATTGACGATGACATAAAGAGATGGAAAGACATTCCATGCACATGGATTGGAAGAATAAACATAGTTAAAATGTCCATACTACCTAAAGCAATCTACAGATTCAATGCTATCCCAATCAGAATCCCAAGAACATTCTTCACAGAAATTGAACAAACAATCCTAAAATTCATATGGGGCAACAAAAGACCGCGAATTGCTAAAGCAATCCTGAGCAAGAAAAACAAAGCCGGTGGAATCACAATCCCCGATTTCAAAACATACTACAAAGCTACAGTGATCAAAACAGCATGGTACTGGTACAAAAACAGGTCCACAGATCAATGGAACAGAATTGAAAGCCCAGAGATAAAACCACACATCTATGGACAGCTAATCTTCGACAAAGGAGCAGAGGGCCTACCATGGAGAAAAGAAAGTCTCTTCAACAAATGGTGCTGGGAAAACTGGACAGCCACATGCAAAAGATTGAAAATTGACCATTCTTTTTCACCACACACCAAAATAAACTCAAAATGGATCAAAGACCTGAAGATTAGGCCTGAAACAATAAGTCTTCTGGAAGAGAATATAGGCAGTACACTCTTTGACATCAGTTTCAAAAGAATCTTTTCAGACACTATAACTCCTCAGTTGAGGGAAACAATAGAAAGAATAAACAAATGGGACTTCATCAGACTAAAGAGCTTCTTTAAGGCAAGGGAAAACAGGATTGAAACAAAAAAACAGCTCACTAATTGGGAAAAAATATTTACAAGCCACTTATCTGACAAAGGGTTAATCTCCATAATATACAAAGAACTCACACGGCTTAACAACAAAAAAACAAACAACCCGATCAAAAAATGGGCAGAACAGACATTTCTCAAAAGAAGACATGAATATGGCCAATAGACACATGAAAAGATGTTCATCATCGCTAATCATCAGGGAAATGCAAATCAAAACTACACTAAGATATCACCTTACACCCGTTAGATTGGCAAAAACATCCAAAACCAAGAGCGACAAATGTTGGAGAGGTTGTGGAGAAAAAGGAACCCTCATACACTGTTGGTGGGAATGCAAACTGGTACAGCCACTACGGAAAACAGTATGGAGATTTCTTAAAAAGTTAAAAATAGAAATACCCTATGACCCAGCCATCCCACTACTGGGTATCTATCCTAAGAACCTGAAATCAGAAATCCCAAGAGTCCCTTGCACCCCTATGTTCATCGCAGCATTATTTACAATAGCCAAGACGTGGAACCAACCTACATGCCCAGAAACTGATGATTGGATAAAGAAGATGTGGTATATATACACAATGGAATACTACTCAGCCATAAAAAAAGACAAAATTGGCCCATTCGCAGCAACGTGGATAGACCTCGAGGGTATTATGTTAAGCGAAATAAGCCAGTCAGAGAAAGACGAACTCTATATGACTCCACTCATAGGTGGAAGTTAATATATTGACAAGGAGATCTGATCGGTGGTTACCAGGGAAAAGGGGGGGTGGGGGGAGGGCACAAAGGGGGAAGTGGTGTACCCACAACATGACTAACAAAAATGTACAACTGAAATCTCACAAGGTTGTAATCTATCATAACATTAAAAAAAAAAAATTGAGGTGAAATTCACATAAAAAAAATAAATAAGAAAAGAGCTTCATATCCAAGCTTTTTTGATCTCGTTTAGCTCTTTCTTAGGCGATTTATAATCTTAGAGGCATTTATTAGGAAACTGGAATCAATGCCAATAACTACAACCCAAGCAACCAACTCAAGAGTCTAAAAAAGAATAAGAGAAACTAGAAAAAGAAAATAAAGGTAATGATAGAAATGAATAAATAATAAGGCAAATAATAGAACAGCCACAAAAATAAAGACATCAACAAAACTAAAAGTGAGTTGCTTGGAAAGGTCAATAGTTTAACAAACTTTGATAAGACTGGTCCAGAAAAGGAGAATGCATAAATGAACAATGTTTAGAATGAAAAGAGGAAATGCCCACAGGTCGACTAGCGATGTTTGCCGTGTAGGAATACCGTGAACAGCCACGTGCCAATCCGTGTGAAACTCAGGAGAGGGCATCTTTGACGCTATTTACACTCTCACAGCACAGGACACAGAACCTGGGACAGCACAGGCTCTCAACAGAGATTTATTGACTTGCAGAGCTGAATTAAAACTCTGTAGAAGAGGATTTCATTATGTTAAGACGCTTTTTACTCAATTTTGAGAAGTGGAATTCAACCAAATGGCATTTGTTCCAATGGGATTCATGGAGCCAAGGGAGCTGGATGGGAGAAGGAATGATCAGAAATCAGAGAGAGAATGTTTACCAGGGCTCTAAAGCAGGAGATCGTCGGATGAAGAAGGTGGAGGAGGGAATTCACTAACGAGGGGACAGTATTTGTTAAGGCAAAGAGGGCAGTACAGGTTCTGTTGGCCAGTCATTAACAGTGTAACTTAGAGCGAGTCTTTTAACTGATCTGAGCCCAAATTTCCTCATCTTCAAGCTGAAGATAACACCTACCTCATCGAACTGCAAAGACGAAATAAGATAACAGATGTAAAGCTGCTGGTCCAGGGCCTGGCACTCAATAAATGCAAGTGGGTGTGGTGATGATGACAACAATTATTAGTTTTAGCAGTAGAGCTGCACAGGACATGTAGGATGGAAGAGGAATATTAGAAGACACAAGGAAAGGCAGGCTCGAGTCAGATTGCGAAGAGTCATAAATGGCACCCCAGAAGGTGGACTTCATTCCAGACACGCCAAGGAGCCATCAAAGGCTTTTGAGTTGGGACTTGCGGAATAAAATGGCGCGCAGTCTAGAGAAAGGGAGGTGTGTGTGAGGGTCATCTGTGGCGGAGGAAAGGTGCCCAGGAAAGAAAACACTTGTAGGTCCTGACCTCCCAATCTTTCATGGGTCTTACTGTCACCTAAATGTCTCCTTTTTCTGATATTTTAATCCCTTTTCAATTTCCCCTGTTCTGTGCGTGTGTGTGCATGTGTGCACATGTGTTTATTGAAAGTCACTAAAAGCAGAAGAGTAGCTTTACACAAATTTGCTCCATGCCATGATTGTGAGCATCCATCTATTCTCCAAACAGGAGCATGCGGAAGAGTGGTTATCTAACGGGGCCAATTAGAAAAGGTCTCCTCCCACTGGGATGGAAGGCTAGGCTGGGAGCATATCTGGTACTCTCCAGCCGTGTACACTGTGGCATTGGCCCGGACTTGCTGCTTAAAAAAGCTTCAAAGGATGCAGCTGCTGCGTTTCATTTCCCTATCATTCTGCCTCCTGAACACACCAGCACCCTCAGAGGATGCACAGAACTCCAGTCCTGATGAGTCTTAATAAAACGTGCTACAGGAAGTCAGCATCCTGTCGAGTCAGACCTGCCTGCTTCCTTCTGTTAAAATAACTATATATTTTTTTTTAAAGCTAATTCTTGGAAAAATATAGGGGCTGGTTGATGAGTCAGTGTTGTGAGCCAACTGATGCACACCTTTAGTCCATGTTCCAGAACACGCCGGCCTCCACCTGTACCCCTGGAGCCTCTCCCGTGCACTTACCGCCTTCCTTCTCCATCCGCGCTTGGTAAGGTAGGAGTTGAACCAATCAGCAAACATTTATGAAGCGCTTACCATGGTCCAGGTCTAATGTGGGACGTGAATAATCTACTGATGGATAAGATGCATTCTTAGCCTGCAAGGGCCTCGTGGGGAAGGTAGGTGAACCAGATGCCGGCCGAGTGTGATGTGTGCTCTAATTGGAGGATGCACAGAGGGTATGGGAGCCCTGGAGATGAGGACCCTACATCCATCAAATAGGATCCAGGAGGATTTCACTGAAAAAGGCAGCATTTGAACTGAGTCTTGAAGGATGCATGCCAGCTTTCCAGAGGGGGGACATGGGGGAGAAGATCCAGGCAGAAGAGGAGCATCATCTGAGGCAGAGGTGCAAAGGATCCTGGTGCATTGGGAAACTTCAAGGAGGCCCACGGAGCAGGGACAGAGAAACCTCCTTGCCTGCAGTCTGCCCAGGAAGCCTGCTCTCTCTTTGGAGCGGCCAGCCTGACAAGACACTGGAACCAACTGGGAGGGCTAGGCGGAGTTCACAGGCTGCTGATGGACAGCATCATTGTCACTCCACCAACATCCTCATCACTACCACCATCGTCACCGCCTCATCATGACCACTCTAGGATCAGTCATTTTCTCCCTTTTTCTACATTTCTGCCAAGGCCCTTAAAAAGGAAAACAGGAGCTTCAGCCCTGCTGGAAGCGTGGGAGTGTGGTTCTGCCCTTGTTCCACCCACGGGAAAAGAAGCGTCTTGTCTGGCTGTGAGGTTAGGTCAAAGCTCGTTCTCTCTAGACCACGCTCTCTTCCTTGACTGGCCTGCCCAAGGCTGCAGGTTGATTTCCTCCTCTCCTCTAAGTGATAAGCCCCCCTGGAAAGCCATGGGTGGGTCCATTTAATTTGGGTAGAAAGCCTCGTTTTGTTCACAAATTTTATTCTCCAACCAAGTCTCACCAGTCAAAAGAAATGATGTTTTGTGACCTGCCTGTTTCCTGTATATGTTTCTCAATGGCTCCAGGACCTAGAAGAATACACCTGTTATTTGTTGTCATACTGTTACTGCAAATCCTCAGGAGCCTACAACCCTCGCCTTTATTGCTCCTTGTCTGGAGTCCTGGCTGGGCTCACTCACTTGTCTGGCAGCTGGCGGGGCTGTTGGCCCATCTAGAATGGCCTTGGTGGGGGCAACTAGGGCCACCTGGCTCTCCTGCATGGAGATCTTATCCTCTGTAGGCAAGCCCAGGCGTGTCCTCACGGTCATGGCAGAGGAGCGAGAGAGACAGCAGCCACATGCAGGGTCTGCAGGGACCTGGGTTTGGAACAGGCACATCATTGGCACTGCATTCTATTGAACACAGCAAGTCACAAGGCCTCTCCCGATTCAGTGGGGCAAATAGACTCAGCCTCTCTATGGAGAGGACCTGCACAGAGCGTGGCTATGGGAGGCGTAAGAAACTGGGAGAATGGGCACGATTGTTAGCACTTTTACCACCATCATGAACTCCGGCATCATTGTCATCATCACCGCTACCCCCTTCTCCATCTCAGACCCTCTGTCTGTGTGGTGTTCATCTCACACGGTGCCTAGCTCTTCCATGGATGTGAACAGATCTCACCAACTCTACACCCAGAATCCAATGGCAGAAAGGAATCGTTTCCTTGAGAGAGGATGGAAAGATCTCACTTTCATTTTCTCCATGAGGGAACTGGAATCTGGAGAGGTCAGCTCACCTGACGAAGGTCGCACAGCTGGGCCGTAGGGAGGATCATTGCCTCTCCTCCTCACTGTCGGGTGACAGGTGTGTGCCTCTACCAGCATCAGCAAAATGTCTAGTTTCTCTTTGGCTTTCTCCCCATCCACAGACCCAACGGCTTCGCAACAAAGAGTCTCTTCCAGTTTCTGGGCTGCTCAGCTCCCTTGATCTGAGCCCTCCTGCCTCGCCCCTAAAGCTTAATTAAAATGAAGATGAAGTGCTCTCTGTGACGGGTCATGCACCGTGGCAGTCACCATGCCAAGGACCCCGGCGGGGCCTCTCATGTTGAGAATTTTTCTCCAGCTCCTGCTCAGGCAGCCGCTTCCTCCGGGAGCCTCATTATAATTCCTTTGGTAATTAAAACAACAGATGTTATAATTAAAAGGCTCCTCATTAAATCACAAATAACTGAAGCTTGAGGTGGGTCCTCACTGAAAGCAGCATCGGTCACCTTTGGAGGGAATAAAAAGCTTGTGAAAGGGGAGGCCTTGGCCCAGCTCGGAGCCGCAAAGGGCTGCCAGGTCAGGGGTGTTGGTGAGGTGCTGACAGACTCATTGGGAAAGCCCCCCCGAAGGAACATGTGATGGAGTGGTCCCCGAGGGGCTGGGGTGGAGGAGACAATCCAGCGGGAAGAGCCCAGGGGTGCCTTGTCTTGCTCATTCTTTTCTACTCAGGGACCAGGTCCACAGGGAGCTCCCAGGACAACTGAGTCACTGAGAACTTGGAAGGTGGGAAAGTGGCTGACAAGGGCTCAGGACACTTGGTTCTCGTCCTGGCGGGCCACTCGCCCCCTCACTGTCCCTAAGCAAGCTCTGTGCCTGAGCCACCAGACGCTGGTCCTGGGAGATGGGCAGTGTGACGCCTACCCTGAGCTGCTGGGGCCTGAGGTGTTTGTAAATCCTCTAGCTCCACGTCTGAGACGGAAGCACCTGGGGGTGTGATGTGTTTCAGCAACCGCATGGGCTGCTGCGATGTGCTTCTGGAAGGTCCCGGGTGCTTCCGGAAGGTCCCTCACCCGGGAGCTGCCGAGCGTGGCAGTGGCTGATGGCTGATGACAGCGGTAGGGGCTGGCTAGGGAGGATTTCTCAGGGAGTGTGTGTGTGTGTGTGTGTGTGTGTGTGTGTTGGTTCCAGCCGCAGCTGGATCAATCCCCAACAAAGGGGCAGGGCGCTGTCTCCAGCCACGTCCCCCGCCCCCGACGCTGGCCAGGCCGCTGAGCTGGAGGGAGCTCTGAACAGCTCAGGGCAGTGATCACGTGTTTGTGGACAGCCTGACCCCAGCCTGTGCGGGTGGAGGAGAGGGCCAGGCTCTGCCGGGCTGGCCATATCCCCCTCCTGTCTCCAGCCGTCGTCCTCGGGCGGCTCTCCTCTCGCTCAGCCTGTCTCCTTGACTGTAAATTGAAGGCAATGAGGTCCCTGCACAAGTTGCCGTGAGCATTAAATGATAAAGTAGTGAAAGCAAATGTTCCTGCAATGCCTACTCCATGCCAGGAACTTTCTAGAAGTCCACCTATGTCCATTCATTTAATCCTCACAATGGCCCTTGGGAGGCTGAGTGGCAGAGTGAGTCCATCCACTGGTAGGACCCTGGGGTTGGAGCAGGGCTGGGATTTGTTCAGGTCAGTGGGGGTGGCACCACGGAGGGCCATGTGGGAGGCTGCAGGAGTGCCTCTGGGTGGCACAGTGGACAGCGATGACCCCAGCATCCCAGGCACTGCCCATCTGGAGCCTTCTTCAGACTCTCTGAGGCCCACCTCAGGGCACGTGCAGGTGCAGAGGGAGCCAATGCTCCTCCTGCAGGTGGCCTGAGCCAGGTCAGGTGTCCATCCCACTAGCTCAGAGCGGCACCAGGTCAGGTGGGGGTGGGGGGCTGGAAGGAAACCAAGGCCACAACCTCAAACCTCAGAGCCGGATCAGGAGAGAAGAAGAATACATCAGAGCTGTGTCAGCCTGCTTCCTCCGGTTACGACCCTAGCCGCGCACACACTGTGCCAAGCAAACAGAAAGGACTCAATAAATGCTGAATGGATGGATGGATGGATGGATGGATGGACAGAGCAATAGGTGGACCCAATAGCTACCATTTACTGAGTAACTACTATACGCTGGATATTATATACTTCTCCTATCTTTTCTGACTGCGGCCTCACCTTTATTATTTCCATTTTACGGACAGAGCAGTGCAGTTCAGTGACTTTCCTGGGTGCACGCTCCTAGAGAGTGGCAGCATCTCCAAAATCGTGTCCTTCCCACTGCACCATGCATCTCTTGCAGGACCGGAGTGAAGGTCAGTCACCAGCCCTGTTGAGATGAATGCCGTCTGCCCTATTGCTCCCACGGTGCAGCCAACGGGCATCCGTACACTGTCCAGGCCAGGCCCTGTTCTGAGAGCCGGGACACAGACATGCCCATGACCGTGCTCTGTGCTCTGTGGTCATGAGACACTGACCACACAGTGGGGGGTTCTGGGCTTTGGGGGTGTCCAGGGGCCAGGGAAGCCAAAAGAGGAACAGACCCATTCCACCGGCATGTGCCTGAGATGTGTATTTGAACTGGGTTTTGAAGGCAACGTAAGAGCTGGGCAGGTAAAGGAAAGAGGGGGAGTCACGCCAGGTGGAGGCAACAGCATTTTCAAGCAGCCACGAAGAAAACTTCAGGTGTAGGCTGCTTGCTGGCGGCAGCGATGCTGCGGGCAGGGACCAGAGGTGAGGCGGGAAGGGGAGGCTGCGACCAGGCGATGCAGGGCTGGAAGCCAGGGGCCATCGGAGGTCAGAGCTGGGCGGGCTGTGCTCAGAGGTGCAGCAGGAAGGCTCCATCAGCTCTCAGGGATCGGGGCGACCCGAGGCCGGGAAACCCGATGCGTGCACCTGTGTGATTCCAGTTATTCTTGTGAACCAGAGAATTACAGCAGATTGGGATGAAGTTACCCTTGGAGACCATCTCCAGCTCCCTGGTTGCATAGATGGTCAACCTGAGGCCCAGAGAGGGGTAGTAACTGGCTCAAGGCCACACAGCAAGTTGACAGCTGACCAGGACTTGAAGTAGCAGCTCAGAAAGGGATGGGCATTCTCTCCCTTTGCCCCTTGTGACTCCTGGGTGGTGAGCAGTGAGCAAGTCAGGGCCTCATGAATTGTGGAACCCCGCACATCCAGGAGCTTTGCGTAAAATGATGCTCGTAATAACTTTTCCCCCTCGAGGACAATGAAGTACAAAAGGAGGGGGTGAGCGTTTGACAAGGGCTCTGATTAAAGCCACATACAGACGTTTTCAACAATGAAGCCTGCTGGCGCCACTGAGGAAAGAGTGACACCAAAGGCAACAGCTCCAGGCAGGCTGGGAGGCGAGGGGGTCCCAGGCGACTGACGAGGAGGAAACCCATGGTGGCAGCAGGTCTCCTGTCCCTTCTGAAGGAGACATTCTGCCCATCACACCCAGGCTGCCCCCGCCCCCCGTGCCTACACCCCACGCTCAGCTTGTCAGGGGCCCCCTGGCTTGCTGCATCCTAGGCAGGGTGATTGTATGGCATAGCTTGTGAGCAAAGAATTTCTTTGCTGTGTAAACTTGTAAAAAAAAGTAACTCGTTCAATTACCTTGCAGTGATGTGTCTGATTCTTTTTATAGACTGACATTGTGCCATTTGATAATAAGTAAGCTAAGTAATTTAAACTTATATAAATCTAGAACTTTATTAAAAGATTTACAGCCTGAGCTCCAAACACCCTCCCTAAAACCTTGCTCCAGTCCTGCTTCCTAAAAGGCCTGGCCCATGTATCACCTCCTCTGGGAAGCCTTCTTAGATTGCACCAGTCTACATTGCTGGCCCCAGACCAAGCCCTCACAGCCTCTCCAGGCTCTTCGAAAGGACAGATCTTCAGTCCCTTCCTCAGCTGGCTATGTCCCCTGGACAGACCCCTGCCTACCACCCCTCAGAGATCAGAGCTGAGAGACAGACACTGTCCCACAGCCCGGATGCCCATAGGCTCAGATTTTCCCTGGAGACACAGCTTGGGACATGGGGAAGGTGAGGCTCTGGTGTGTGCACAGTCTCTCCCCACGCTCGCCCCGCTGCTCACGCCTACCTTTTACGGTTTGTGAGGCATCACTGCACGTCTTGTACTCCACGTAGAGTGAGCGTTCCAGGAGGAGAGGCCCCGTGGTGGCTCCCCCCTCCTCCTGCTGCTTCTTCCTCTTCAGCATGGCCACACACAGGGTACTCAGAGCAAGGTTTCTGGGCCCTCTCTTCCACGGGCCTCAGTTTCCCCATCTGTCAAATAAAGGATTGGTCCACATAAACTTCAAGTCTGCCCAAAGAGTCAATGGATAAGAGATTTGTCCCCAGACTGATCTAGGGGTGACATCTGCCAGATGGGGTCCAATACAGATTATGCGTAGAGAGCCTTGTGTCTCTTGAGTGCTATCCAGGTAGGGCCTTTACAGGGCCCTGGCCCATCCCGCCTGCCAGGCCGTCTGTGGAGTACAGGCCAGTGGAAACAGCACTGAGCCTGGGGCCCCAGGAACCACTGCATGTGGGCCCAGACCCGGCACTGATGAGCTACTGAGCCCGGCACAAGTCAGTTTCCCTTTCTGGGTCTCAGCTTCTTTACCTGCAAGGTGGGAATCACGCCTTCCAGGCTATTGTGAGCACAGAATACATAGGCAAATGGTTTTTGCTTTGTCTTGTATTGTTACCATTAGTATTCTACTTATACAAATACTATATGAATATGTTGTTATCATAAACATTCAAGCAACAACATGAAAATGCAAGCAGAGCTTGACCACCTCCCCCCGCTTCAGACCCAGAGTCCCCACGAAGTAACTGCTATTGTAATCTAATGTCTGTGTCTTTTTATATGCATGCACTTACATGCACATATGTAGGCACCTATAGAAACAAAGAGTGTTATTTTGCCCTGTTTTTGTAACATGGTGAAATCATGCCAGCTGGGTCCTCTGCTTGGGGTCTCACAGGCTACAATCAGTGTCCCCCAGGCTGTGCTCCCAGCTGGAAGCTTAACCGGGGAAGAATCTGAGCTCCTCCCAGCTCTTGGTCAGGGTGTTGGCAGACTGCGTTCTCCTGCAACTCCAGTTTCTTAATGCCTATGTGCTGGAGACCACCCTCGGGGCTAGAGGCCATGCTCGCTTGCCTGCCACGTGGTCCTCTCCCTCTCCCAGGTTAACAACAGGGTAGTTTGTTTCTCCAACGCCAGCAAGAGAATCTCTCTCCAGTCTGCTGAGACAGAGTCTCATGTGACACGGTGTGATCCAAGGACTGACGTCCCATCGCCTTTGCCATATTCTGTTGGTGAGAAGTGAGTCACGGGTCCCACCCACACTCAAGGGGATTATACACTGGGGTCCCCTTAGGGTGTGTCTTCCGTAGGGTGGCGACATTCCTATTCCCAACCCTGGTGTTGGCCCCGAGTCCTGCACCTGACCCGAATCTTTGTAAACCATCTCTTTATTAAGCATCCCCAGTCTGAATATGGCAACTGTTCTCGTGCCTGAACCATCACGGAGCCCAGCAGCCAGGGCATAATTTTGTGAACTATATACATGAAGGGTAAAACTCAAGGGGAGCACGGTGGCAAAGGGAACAAAGGGGGGTATGTGAATTCTTTCCAAACCCAACGAGTGTGCACGTGGCAGAAAGCCCACCTTCGCTATGTAACAGGGGATCAACGCCCATGGCTCTCTCCTCCCCTGCACTGCTCCATCCCCTTCCCCTGGGAAGAGAAGTGGCTTATCTTAACATCGACCTGGGAGGAGGACCTGGGCCTGCCTGACTTGACTGAGTTCTCCCCCCCACCCCCCGCAACCCGCCCCACTTCCCTTGGAGTCCTGCCCATCTGCAGAGAGTGTGTGCACTCAGCTGCTGCTGTATGCTCCCAGTTTTCATAGGAAGGCCCCACGAAAGGAGCCTGGTGTTGTCCAGCCCTGGGTGTGACTGTTCAAATTCTGGGGTTCAGGATAGGGAAGCCCACGACTTAGCACATGCAAGCCACACCCTCCAGTCCAGCTGTAAACAGCATTGCACCTGACATTCTGATACTCATATGCCAGACTCCGTGTGTCCCCAGCGGTTCATCATACACCAAGAATGATCAGAGAAATTCAAATTAAGTAAGAGTTGCCATTTTTCCAGCCTAAATGGCAAAATGGGAAAGTGAACATATTCAGTGCTGGCGTGTTTCAGTGAGACGGCATCTCCTGTGTGGTTGGTAGGGGTAGAAAGTGGCACAAACATTTTGGAGTACGATTCAGACATAAGAATCAGAGGCCTTAAAATGTTCATAATCAGTAATTTTACTTTAGGATTTGGATAAGAAAGCAATCTGAGATCCAAACCAAGGCTTATGCACAAGGATTAATTCCACCGTGATAAACAAGAACAAATCTTAAGGACAAGACTCTGAATGCTCATCAACAGGAAAAGAGTAAAGTCGGCTGGGGTACAGCCAGCCCGTGAAATATCACGTGGCCATGAAATGGTATTTTCAACGAGCCTTTCACAACGGCAGGAAACGTCGGTGATGAGATGGGAGGTGAGAACAGCAGAGAGAAAAGACTCGAGCCTGTGACGCCAACTAGGAAACAGTGCAGGAGGAAAGAGTGGGTTGGCTGTGTGATGGTTACGAGCCTTCTTTATTTTTTTCTGTGTCTTCCATGCCTCCTACTGTAAACATGCGTATCCTGCCCACCCACCCCCACAGTCACACGAGAAGAGAGAGACCATGTGCCGCCTTCTCCCTGGGGATCTGTGGTGGAACCAACGGGTCTGTGATTTCCAGAGCACAGTGTGAGTGGTGAGATGTTTCTGCAGGAGTGTCCTTCCTTGGGCTTTCAAAACAGGATGCTGACGTCCTGATGGTCCTCACGATTGTGTGGAAGGCGGCAGGCTGGCTGAGGAAACGCCTTCCTGAATGTTCCTTCCCTGACCTCCCTTCCTGCGGCTTCTTCCAAGAACTCCCGCTAAGTTTTTTGAAGCAATGTTGCACAAACCTCGCACTCCTGACCGCTGTGATCCCAGCAGGAGCTCACGCCCTCACGGGCATTGGAGTGTACACACAGGACCGGGAACGCACACACGGGACTCTGCGTGTGTCCTGTAGGAACATGCAAGGGGGTATAGCCGCCCTGCCTTTTGGTCTGGCAGTGGGCCCTTGTCACTAAGGAAATAACCCTGACATTTTTGCTGTAGAAGAATGACAGGAAGGTGCCTCAGAAGAAGGAAAGACGGGGCCATTCGGACCAGCACCATCTCGGTGGGCAGAAACCGTGAGACCGAGGCCCACAGAAGCGCTGGGTGGGGTGGTCAGAGAGAGGGACAGTCCTAACCCTGGTCCTGTTGCCTGTGCGTTCCAGCCCCTGGGTCCTTTCCTGGTGGCTGCGGGGGGCTGGGCACTGGGCCCAGGAGGTCTGGAAGGCTCCATGGAAGGAGGGTGCTGGGGCGGGGCCACAGCAGGCTGTCCCGCGCTGTGAGCTTGCTGTGGCGCATCCCGCAGATGAGGAGCACGTCTCCTCCCATGGGAGACGGTGACTTCCGCTTCCCACGTAGCCCTAAAGTGTCAGAGGGGACTCCTGTGGTCAGGGAGGTCAGGCAGTCGGTCAGAGACTAGACAGGATCCTAACTCATAGCCGCTGGGTAAACAGAAACGAGAGCCTGGGGGGAGGGGTGCGGACCCCCAGCTGCCCCAGCAGTGGGAGGGGGCGTGCCAAGACACCACGGAATCGCGACACAGTTCACGTGTCCGAGCTGTGAACTGTGCTGTGTGTTGGGAGCTCGGGCCAGGACTGAGATCGGCATTAGCTGCTGGCCAGGCCAGGCCTGCATCCGTGGAGGGGGTGGTGGCTTAATCTGAGGCCATGGCCATCTTGTAGTCAGTGGCCAGTGTCTAGCTTACCGCTGGCATCAGTGCTCACTGAGTGGCCAGGTTGGGGGCAGCACCCCTCCCTCACTCTAGCAGAATCAATGGGCTCAGGAGGGGAGGCTTGGGATGAGCTGCTAGACGCCAGCCTGCCCCGTATCACCTCTGCACATGGGTCTAAGGAAGAGAACCATTCTGAGGGGAGGACTCAGAACCAAACCTCTATGGTTCAGTGCCCTGGCCTCCTCCTCGCCTCATCTCCGGTGCAGCCCCCCTAGGGTCCGCCTTGTCTCCTGACACACAGCTTGTGAGCCTGAGCGGGTGTGTCTTGGTGGAGTCCAGTGAGGAAAGTGTCTGGCTGCTGCCCTGGAGCAGCTCACAGTCCGGTTGGGACGATCATGACCTGTGGGAACAGGCTGTGGCCCTGGTTTGGAGCCCCCTGTGCCCCGAGGAGAGGCAGCTCCAGGAGGCTGGGGCAGCCGGGGAGACTTCCTGGAGGAGGGGTCGTGTGCACCGGCTGGTGAGAGTGTGGCAAGCAGTGAGGCCGGAACACAATCCTGTCAAGAGATACATAAAAATCTGGCAAAACTACCCAGAGCCTTTTCTGGATGTTACTTTACTTCAGACACAATATTTTGATAGTTTCCACACGAGATGAATCAGAAACATATGCATTAATTTCCCCTTAAAAATATACACTTGTTGTACTTGGCAAAACGCAGCCTGGGATTTGATGAATGGAGGGCAAGCGAAGAATTTTATGGCATCCAACCCTGGGAGGGCTCAGAGGCTGGAGCATCTTGCGGCCTGTACCTGGAAGCTGCTTCCCCAACTCGCATGTGGCAGGGCCAGAGATGGTGCCACCTGCCCCAGCTGCTCTGCTGGGGACATCCTCGTGCCCAAAAGCTCGAGTCCAAAGTCAGGTCAGACGACAACGCATTCCTTCCACAGAGGAGCTGACACAAGCTGGCCCCGTTCTGGCTAAGGAGCTGATTTCTTGGAAAAGTCAGCACAACTCTGCTCCTCTGAATTCGTTACTGTTTATTCTAATCAAATCTCCCTCGTTCCTCTCAAATAGTCCTTGTGTCCCACATTGAGAAGGGCCACCTACACTTATTGACCTCCATACGTGGACAGGTTTGTCATGATCAAGGTTTGATTTTTCTTAACCGCAGACCCAAGAGGAATCCAAAATCCTCTTTCATAATTAGAGCATCGCCTGCCTTACTTTGGGATGAAAATGGTCATGACTCCGGGCCTGTGCTCAGCGGAGTGGTTCTTCAGAACACAAGTGCCATTCAAGTCTGTTTATAAAGTAGATCTGGGGGTGTGGGGTGGGGGTATCCCACTGAATTAGTTGCCTACTGTGGTGCAACAAATTTCCCCAAAGTTAATGGTCTAAAACGACAATAAATATTTACGACCTGTCACGGTTTCTACAGGTCAGGGTTTGGGAGCAGGTTGGCTGGGCAGTGCTGGCTCAGGGTCTCATCATCTGAAGGCTCAACTAGAGCTGGGGTCCTCTTTCCAAGGCAAGTCACTCACACAGCTGGCAGGGTGGTGCTGGCTGTTGGTAAGAGTCTTCCATTGCTCTCCACGTGGGTCTCACCATACGGCTGCTTGAGTGTCCTCACAAAGTGGCGGCCAGCTTCCTCCAGAAGGAGCGATTGAAAACAGGAAGGTGGAAGTAATATCTTTTATGACCTAGGCTTAGAAGTCGCACACCGTTATTTCTGCGTGTTCTATTGGTTATGCAGGCCACTCCTAATACAACATACAAGCTCACATATACACATAAATACATAGAGACATACACACATACATACATAAGAGCATGAAACCAGGCTGCACGGATCCTTGGAAGCCATCTTGGAGGGTAGAGTTTCCGTTTCCAAGGTAACTCATACCCACTCAGCTGGGTGTCCCATGGAGGGAGTAGATTACCCAGAAGTCCTCTTTGATTCCTGTCCAAGACACCAGCAGAGGCTTCTTTGCACATGGCGTGTTCCACTGGGATTGGTCTCCCACCCTGGGACCAACCCGTGATTCATAACATGTCATGTTGCAATCATTGGTCTGAGCCTTAGCCACCATGGGAATGCCTGAACACCTGATGTCAGATGTTAACGATGCTTGAGTACCGAGGAGAGGAGAGGCAGAGAAGGGCAATGAGCTAATGGGGCAGGAGTGATGGATCAGGAGTCAGGAGACCTAAGTACTCCATCAGTAAACTGGTGGACACTGACATGGGTCAGAGAGGGCGGGACGCTCTCAGTTAACAGCAGCCCAGAGGGGTGGTTAAGCAGATGGTTCTGGTGTTAGATAGCTGGTCACCTCCTCACTGGCCGTCTCAACATCTCTGGGCTCTGTTTCCCCATCTGCAGAGGTTGTGGGAGATAAGCGTCCATAAAGCACCTACTCCAGCGCCTGGCGCAGGGCCAGTGGTGGGCGCGTGCTGGCTGCTGTTATCGGAGTGTCGTCACGACCACGCTCACCCACCACCCTGCCCTCCTCCGGGTCAGACCTTGTGCCTGTACATTTCAGAGATTATCTTGCACCCCTCAGGGTCTGATTTCCATTCCTGCCATCATCGCCCACAGCCGCGCCACGGCTGACAGCCACAGCCACAGCACGTGATCCGATTTACATCTTTTGGAGTGTGGGCGTAGCTGCAAGTGGGTTGGAAGATTTGGTGAGAGGTGGGAAGGATGCAGTGCTGTCTGGTGGCCTCTATTGTCTCCGTGAATTAGAAAGCAAGGTCATCAACAGAGAGAGAAGGCTGTCATCTGGACCTGGCCATGTGTCCTGGGCCAAGATCAGGGGCAGAGGGCGTCCCTCTGTCTGGGGTGTTCTTTCTGTAAGGGGAAGGCTCAGGCCGACAGCTTCACAGAGACCACGTTGCAAAAGTCCTCCAGGGCATCTGCCTTTTGTAATGGGCCTGCAAAGTGCTTAGGAAGGGCTTGGTACAGAGCAAGTGCTGTCTGCGGATTAGCCGTGGTGGTTGTTGCTATTCCTCTTGCTCCTCCTGCTCCTCTGGGCCTCCTTAGCCGCGAGAGGGGCAAGCTGCAGGCAGGCAGTGCCCAGCAGTCTGGAGCAACGGCAGTGGGGCCGTGCTGGGGAGTTACTGAGCACGCTTCTGCTTAGAAGCCCTGGTCAAGTCCCGCCCTCCTGCAGACAGTGCTGGGAGGGTCTAGAAGCCGTCCATACAGGTGGAGGTTCATGGTTGGGGAAACCGAGACCCAATGAGAGGAAGGACTTATCCCACAAGCCACACAGAGCCTGGCAGGACTGGGACTAGAACCTGGGGCTCCTGACTGCCCTGATCTGGGCTCTTTCTACCATTCTGCTTTGCCTTTTCTGCTGTGTGTACATCCGGGTTGTCTTTGCAGAGCTTCCCTGACATTTAGCTTCTCCTTTGATTGACATCTTGGCTGTGGGCATTTCATCCTGGGCCATAGCAACCTCTGTAGAAGTTTAGGTCATTCATTCCTTCCACGGATACGAGCACAATCTAAGAGCTGGGCTCTGCGCTAAGGGTGGGGTGTTCCAAAATGAAGGAGGTGCAGCCAGCCCCCATCTGAGAGGGGTACATGGGGCAGATGTGCAAAAGGTTAACCAACAGGTAAATACCCAGAAATGAGGGCAGCAACAGAAGCGTGTATGGGGTGTGGTAGGAGCGCAGGGCGGGGGTAGGCACGTTGTCTAGACAGGGTCGGGAAGGCTCGCCCAAGAGGCGACACCGGAGTCTTCAAAGAGGAGTAGACCAGCCTCGTTAGATCTGTGGCCTGGCCTTGAACAAATTACCTAAGTCCACAGTGCCTCAGTTTCCCTGTCTGTAAAGCAGAGAGTAACAACAGCCTCATCCTCACAGTGCTATCACAAGGATTAAAAAACACTATGAAAGACACAGCATGGGGCTGGCACATAGCAGACTCAACAAATTATGATAGTGATATTGCTGCTATTACCACGGAGGCCTTAAATGCCGACTACTATAAGGTCATTTCATAGGCCAAGGGAGCCATTGGAAGTGCTGGGGCAAGGAGTGGTAGCAAGCATATTTGAAGTGGGAGGGAGCCAGGTGATCCCGAAGGACAAAGCCAGCACCAATGGAGGCAGAATCTATCTCAGGAGGAGCCGACTCATAATCATAGCTGGCCAGAGAGAAGACAGAGTCTCTCGCAGTGTAGTGAGCTCCCGGTCACTGAAGGTGTGCAAGTAGATGATGAGCAGTCACGTGGTAGAGACGTTGAATGTGAGTGTGTGAATGTGTGTGTGGTGGGGGCGGGCAGTTTTCCTCCCTGAATCAGGGATCTGTGGGCCCCTCCATCCCTGGGAGTCTATTCTATTTCTAAGCCCCTGGCACTGGGCACCAAACAGCCAGGTTAAGCCAGGCTTCTGACTTTATCACAGCCTCACACAATAGTGGGGCTCCTGCTGGCTCCCAGGGGGTGGGTGTTGGGGGGGAGCTGGGCTGAAAACCTTCCCCCGGGAAGCCACAGCCCCAGCTGAGCAAAGGGCAGGCATTAATTAAAGCGCGTCTGAGCTGTCAGTTGTGGTACCTGCACCAGGGCTCAGAACTGCTTAATCAGAGGGTTTGTTCCACTATTTTGCCTTGAGAAGGCACTATTGATCGGGAATCCCTGGCCTGGAACTAATTGAATATTCACCCCCAAATTGCAGCCGCTGATTACTTATAAGGCCACGTCTTTCATTGTTACCGGGGAAATTGCAGCCAGGGCTGGGGTACCACGTAAGAGAGAGAGAGAGGCGGCAGGAGGGAGGGGAGAGAGGAGCGGGACATGGAAAGAGAGGAAGAAAAAGAGAAGGAGAAGGGGACAGGAGCCAGGGAAAGGAATGGAGGCTTTTTCGTTGCCTGAGAAATCAGATGTGACAAGCCAGACAACACTTTCATCTCGAAACAACTTCTTATCCCTGGGAGGGGACCTTCCCGTCCAAGTCACCAGGACGCGCTGGCAGGATGGCAGTTGGAATGAAAGCAGCTTTCAGTATTGTGATCTTGGGAATAAACTCATATGAATTCATTCCTCTCCGCACGTCTGCCTCCCCACTGCAGACGGGAGGTGCTATTACAAAGCGCTCTTGGTGCTGTTTGGGGAGTCCCGGGGCCACCGAGGAGGGAGTGGGAGCCAGCGATGTCTGCTGGGGCTGAGATGCGAGGAGAGGGGGCTGGGGGTCTCAGGGCTCTGCTGTTCTCAGCCATAGGCAGGACCCTGAGGGTCTGGGAGGGCAGCGTCCTCCTCTCTCCCCTCTGCGTCTTTCTGACTGCAAGCCGATGGCCTGCTCACCTGCACGCCTCCAACACAGACGAGGCTGGGCACAGACTGCCCATGCACGCCTGTCTTCGGTACCTATGCCCTGATGCCAGGGCTCATGGCTGAGGCGGGGGGAGATGGGGGGCGGGGAGAGAGAATTAGGAAAGTGATGGCTAACACATGAGCCAGTGGTACACGTGCTGCAGAAGAACCGTGCCAAGCGCTCCGAGGTGGGAGCCAAAGCTCCACCCCACTAGAGCGTGGGCTTCAAGGACCAGTGTGAGGTTGGCTGGCAGGGAGGGGTGGAGAAGACATTGCGAGGAAAAGGGGTAAAGTCAAGGGCACAAGAAAGAGTGTGGTGTGTTCTGGAGACACCAAGGATCTCGCTGGAGTGCAGGTGGATGTGGCCAGTCATGAGGCTGGGGGCTGGACCACGACAAGCCTCAGAGTTTAGACTTTGCCCTGAACACTGTGGAGCTGTCCCCAGAGGGATGGCAGCAGCAGGTGATGGGGCAGAGAGCTGGTATAAGCAGAGCATGGATTTGGAGGGTGGGGAGGCGGGTGGAAAGTAACTCCAGCCAGGAAGACCACAGAGAAGGCAGTTCCGACAACCCAGGGGTGAGCCGCTGAGGATCTGAACCAGGGAAGTGAGCTGGGGCAGGAGAAGAGGGTGCTGGTGGGGGAATGAGTGACTGACCTGCTGGGAGATAAGAGGGAGGGAGAAGCTCAGGGTGATGTTTCCGACTTGGGCGACCCAGCGGATGGTGGTGCCCTAAGATGGGGAACGCAGCCTCAGAAGCAAGTTTGGGGAGGAAACGGCATATTCATTCTCGGCTGTGCTGAGTCCAAGGTCCTGGGAGGTGCCCAGGGCAGCTGGATTCCGGGCATCAGTGATCAGGGGACAGGCACAGGTGCGCGGGTCCTTGAGATAGATGGAGTGGTCGAGGCCACGTGAGAAGAAGGCATTCGCTGGGCCAGGGGAGTGCAGAGGGTGGGAAGCGGGCAGAAGACCTACCTGGAAGGGATGGGAATTTAGGGCAAAGAAAACCCCTCCGCTGTCTGAGAAACCGCCATCGAAGTCTAGGAGTCAGCACCATAAAAGGCAACCCAGTATTTTAACAAACTCTTGGTTCTACAGACAGAACAGGAGGGGGCCGCCTGAGTTTTAATAGTAATTTATCTCAATGTAGGCTTTTAAACCTCAATTTATCATTGTCACTGACAACACGGATTAATCTGCTGCCCAGCGTCTTTGTCGCGGCTGCGAATCCCAGAAGGATAAAAGGGAATTGATAAACATAAAGAACTGAATTTCAATTAATGCAAGCCCGCGCTAATTTTCCGACACACAACCCAGAAACATTCTCATTCATTACAATTTTGTCGTTGCCCGTCCTCGAGGGGAAACACACCCTCTGATTTATTTATTTTTTCTGGCGTCGAATTCATCACAGAGGACATCGTGGAAGGCAGGGAGCCAGCGGCACCGCTCTCCCCTCCCCCAGCAGCCCATGTTTTGCTGAGGAATGGAGTGCCATTCTAGAATTTGCTGGAAGTTTCTCGAGCGCTTTCAACAGTTCTTCAGCAGCTTGGCGTTTGGGTCCTGGTAGGGTTCCCTGTGGAAAGGGAGCTGGGGAACTGGAAATGGAGGCAGATTCTGTAATTAAAACTGACTGCATGTCTGCCTATCCTGCAGGCCTGTTTCCTGACTCCTCGGGGTGGGGGACCTCAGTAGAGGGGGGCAGTGTAATGGCTTCTTTTGGAGGGGGGACCTGATCCCCAGAAGCTTTACTTTTGACGAGGGAGACGAACTTCACCCCGATGTATGGGAAGAGGACGATGCACTGAAGGGGGAGGAAAGCTTTCTCGCCGCCCCTCCCCAGCACCTGCCACGGGCTGCTCCCCATGGGCAGACCGCCCTACACTTACCCACCCCTGGGCCTTTGCAGTGGCAGTTCCGCTGGCTGGGGTGCCCTCTCCCCACCAGCCTGTCAGATGCTTCTTCATTCGCCAAGACCTGGCCCAGCTCCTTTTCTGAGATGCTGTCTCTCATCTGTGTCCCCAGAGCCAGCTTTTTGTTTCCACCTCAGTCCACGGGGTGCCAATTCCCTGAGGGCAGAAACGAGCTAGTCCTACCCAAAGGTGCCCGGCTGGGGGGCCAGAGGGAGCAGTCAGCAGGCGCCCGCCCTACTCAACAGGTGGAGCTGCGTGTGTGCCTGAGGAAGGGAGAAGAAATGCCATTTTCTTTGCCCTAAAGCTCCTTAGCACATATGGTCCACAAGAGGCTGTGTTTGCCCAGACAGGCAGCTTTTTCTAATCCGTCCCTCATTCCAGTGGACAAAGGCGCCCTGCACCTGCCTACCCTTCGCTGCCTCAGCTGAGAACGCTTCCTCACCACGCCCCTGGGTGTGTCCAGGTGCACCGCGACCTCTGAGCGCAGAGCCTCCCTCCCCAGCCCAGATGCAGACACTTCCGCAGGCTCATTCAAATTCCCTGTCCTGTCCGGGTCTCCAGCTGTGTGTGACTGGCAGGAGCAAAGCCTGTTTAAATTGCTTGGCTCAAACATAGGGGAGACTTCGAAAGCTAACCCTACGTGGTCCCCAATTTGGCCCCCCTCCCCGTGTGTGAGGAGCCCCCTCCTTAGTCCATCACGGTTTGGGGTCCAGCTCCAGCCCAGACATTGGAACGCCCCCACCTGTGAATCATAGCTTGTGTCTACGTCTGTTCTGTCTTCCTCAGAGGTGCCCCCTCTGCCAGGAGACCGCTGCTTGCTGTCTTCCACTGGGGTTATGGGCCCCTCTGCAGAGGAGCAGTCTCCGGCATTTTCTTCCCAGAGAGTTAAAGAGGCTGTGTTCTGTGCCCGGGTCTTAATTTATGAAGGTGACCGAGTGATGACGCAGAGAGGGCAATGCCATCGAAAGGAAAGTTCAGTGTTACTCACAGACCCCTAGAGATGAGAGGCAGGCACGCTGTGTGGGAGGAACGCTAGGTTTTGGTTGGGAGGCAGAAGCAGGAGTGAGGGAAAGCCTAGGCCAGAGCCTCTGCTGGGGTGTCCGCGAGAAAGGCAGGGCAGAGCAGACTACTTTGAAGAACGCTGGCGGTCAGTGGGCCCTAGGATGGTATCTCATTGCCTGGGATGATTTAGGGCAGGGGAGATACTGGCTTCGGGTGTGAGTTAAATAAGGGGGTGGTTGCAGGGTATAGATGCTGCTTGGCTGGTTTGTGTATGAGACCTGTGCTCCCAGCCGATCTCTTTGCGATCCCTAAGAACCAGCTAGCCTGAGAGGCCGTCTCTTCCTGGGCCTGTAAAGCCTGCAAATACCAGAGCCTCAAGAATACGGAAAGTAAGAAAATATAGTTAATACGACTGGCCCTGCGATGCATAGATGCCGAATAGACCAATACAAGAATCCAGGACAGCACCATTAGAACACGCTGTTGTTGTCTACGGCGGTGCCACAGGCCACCCCAAAACTTAGTGGCTTAGAACAGCAACCATGTTATCCTCAATTTGGGCAAAGTTGAGGGGGACAGCTTATTTCCTTGTGCTCCACCTGGCATTTTCTGGGCTTGACTCAACTGGATCAACTCAACTTCAGGATCCAAGGTGGCTGCCCGGTCAGTCTGAGCCTCGGCCTGGGTGGCAGGCACTGCTGGGCCGGCTGGGCCCTCCTGCAGGGGATCTCCGCAGCCGGCCAGCTGGACTCCTTGCTGCGGTGGTCCAGGGCCCCACGAGGGCAAAGGAGGAAGCTTCCAGGTCTGAAGGGCTCGGCCTGGAACTGGCACAGGGTCACACGTACTGCTTGGGCCAAAGCGAGTCACAAGGTCAGCCCAAGGAGAAAAGGCTCTGCCCAGACAGGAGGAGTGCCACGTGCAGGCTGGCACAGAGGAACGGGTGGCCATCTTTGCAAAGAACGCAACAGAACGATGATGGTGGGCACAGTGGGGGCAGGGGTACCAGAGCAGAAATAGCTCCTGTCTTAATATGTAGGAGTCAGGTCCCGAGGACCAAGGACTCCAAGCTAGGAGATAGTTTCCCTATTTCCAGCCCCCTGGGGAGCAGCGTGATGTGCCAGCAGGGAAAACGCAGGCTTCAGAGACACATGGCCCCAGGTTCCAATCCTTCTCTGCCTCTGGCTGAGTAACGTTGGGGCAGAGCCCTCCAGGGATGTCTCAGTATGCTTAGAAGAAACCCCAAAGCCACAGAGTCTTCCAGGGCCTATGATCTGGGTGCACTTGCCTTCCCCAAGAGCCCCCCGGCTCGGCCCTCTGGCCCTGGGGTAAAACGCCCCCCCCGCTCCACGCCCCACAGGAGGCACACCTGGAGGCACGCGTTGCCTTGTCTTCACTACTCTTGTTACCACCTGAACTTGTCACTCATCGTGGTCTCTGCCAGAGTGAGTGGGACACATGGCTGTCTACTCCAGCACTCAGTCCTTCCAGAGTGCCCGGCACACAGTAGGTGTTCAGCAGATGTTTGAGGAATGGGCTCCTGTGATTAGGGAGACCAGCAAGTCCAAATCTGCATGCTGGACCCCGGAGAGCTGACGGCACAGAGGAAGTCCGAAAGGCGGTCTGTGGGGGAGTTCTCTCTCGCTCGCTCGCTCGCTGGGGGAGGCCAGTCTGGCTGCTCTGTTCAGGCCCTCACTGGGTTGGCTGAGGCCCACCCACACCAGGGAGGCCGATCTGCTTGACTCAGGCCCACCAGCTTAAATGTTCGTCTCATCCAAAAACTCCCTCGTGGAAACACCCAGAATCGTGTTTGACCGACTATCTCGGCACCCCCTGGCTGACGCACAAATTACCCATCACAGTACGCATGTGTTGAATGAATAAAAAGATGTATTTGAACCTGTAAAATGGGGCTCACAGTGCCCACATCTCAAGATTCTTTGGAGGAATAAATGAGATGCTGGGTGGGAAGGCAGCCAGCACAGCCCCTGTCCCCCAATGGGCCCTCGGCAGATGACACTCACACTCCATCACGGGCCCCCTCAGAGAACAAAGCTCTGAGGACCCCCGTCTTGGTGTCTGGGCCTCAGCTGAGTGTGTCTCTGCTGCTGTGAACACCTGCCGCTGCTCAAGCCGTGCCACCCCCAGCGATGACATGCCACAGGAGCTGCCTCTGTTTGCCGAAAACATTTCAGGGTGTCCCGGCAACACGCCGCGCTGGAGGAACACGCTGTCTGCGTCTGAAGCTAAGCGTGAGCCGGGTTCTGAACGCATCCTCACACAGAGCGGGTGCAGTCATTAGGATAATTATTAGGGGGTTAATGAAGCTGGGAACAGCGCGTCAAGTGCACATTTAAACAGAACCTTTTCTTAAAAGTGGGTGGAGAAGTTTGCCAGCTCCGCTTTCTCCTTTATTTAGAATTGGCATCTCAGGATTGGAACTCAATATGTGGGAAAAAGCCCTTTCTACCTGCCCCCAACCCACACCAACTCTTGGTCTCCAGATGGCATCTCCACACTGGGGTGGACCCAGAGGGCTCCGAGAGTGTCTCACCATCCCTCTCTGGTCGGCGACCAAGGCTGCTAATTCCACCTCCTCAGTGTTCCCTGACTTGATCCCCCACTCCCCGCCTCCCTGCCACCGTGCTCCCCTCCGTCGTCTCCGAACTGGTCCCCAGCCTGCCTCTTCTGGTCGCCTTTTCTTAGGCTCAGTTCTCCAGGAACAGTCCTGAGACTGAGATTCCTCAGAAAGAGCTGTGCTTAGGAAGTGTTCCTAGAAAAAAACAGTGGAATGGAGAAGTCAGACGGAGAAGGACGGGACAGGAAGGGAAGAAGGGCAAGTCCTGCAGAGGGTGACTGGCTCCAGCCGGTAGCAGACGAGGTCAGGCGAGGGAGCTGGGGTCTTTATATGCCCCAGTCAAAGGTTAGGCCACGGTTCCCAAACCACGTGCCGAGGCACCCAGGGTGCCATGTGATACTTTAATTTTTGAGGACAACCCAGCTTCAGCTGTCTGACACCACGCTTGAGACAGTTCACACTTTTGACATTAGATGATGTCACATCTTTGTGAAACAGAGAGTTAGGTGGCAGCCGTGGTATAAAGCAAGTACTGTATGAAAATCTTGGAAAAGGAAATGAGGGTGGTGTTGTCCAATCTGATTTTACGAATTGAAAGGTACACGTGTCTCATTAATGAGAAATTGTGGTTATTGATGCATGAAACGAGAATATTATTTTTTCTTTTAATCTGTGTACATTATAGCTTTAAACAGTTACTGAGCTGTTAGGATGTAAATACTCATTGTTTATATCTCACTTCTTAATAAATGGAACTGTTAGGCACTTCTTGTGGCCTCGGAGTGAGTGCTTTGAATAAATTCCTGAGATGCTAAGGGCTCCACAAACTATGAAAGTTCTGGAACTTCTGGGTTAAGGGCTGCCACTGGGAGGATGTACGTTTCCAGGCCCTTCTGGCTCTCTGTGCCACGGGCAAAGGGCCTGGAGCAG
Source organism: Equus quagga (assembly GCF_021613505.1). Lineage (NCBI taxonomy): Eukaryota > Metazoa > Chordata > Mammalia > Perissodactyla > Equidae > Equus > Equus quagga. The sequence goes on along the minus strand of NC_060277.1, from coordinate 68,327,851 downwards.
CCCGAGGGCAGCCCTCCAGCCAAAGAACAGGTCTGGACTGCCAGGATGAAGGCGCTCCAGGAGTCAGTGTGTGCAAACGTTAGAAAAGGAATCTGAGCGGGTAAGGGCGGACATAGGTGTCGGCCACAGCAGTGCTTCTCAAACTGTCACGTGCACGAGACTCACCTAGGGATCTTGTTGAATGCAGATTCTGGGTCAGTGGTTCTGGGTGGGCCTGAGACTCTGCATTTTTAACCTGCTCCCAGCTGAGGCCGGTTTGTGGCTCCCACTTGGAGCAGCAAGAGCCACACTGTTCCTTTCTGCCACCACTTGCTATACCCTCCATGCCCACACATCCACTGGTGTCCCTCATGGACCCTCCACCCGACCTGAGACTGATGTGGGTTCTCGGGGAGCCCCAGGGCTGGACGGCTCCGAGCCCCGTTCAGACCATGCATTCCAGCCTCTGCCCTGCCTCCAGCCTGGGGGACAGTGAGGGATGGCAAGGCCCCCTTCCCAGAGTCATCGCTCCCCTCAGTTGCCCTGCATTCTCCTAGAACTGCAGACTTGGGGCCCTGGACATTGAGTGACAGGGACAGACGAAGTTGGAGAGGGACAAAAAGGTCGATGGCGCTCACTCTCGCACACAGTCAAACGTGGAGTCTGGAATGCCGCCGCCAGTGCGCTGGCCTCCTGGGACCTGGAAACTTGCGTCCTGGGAGGGCTCTCAGACAAACGGAGCAGCCCACCCGTCACTCTTTTTACAGATAGGGACTCTGAGGCCCCGAGACGAGCAAGTCAGCACGGGGGCTGAGACTGGGACCCAGGACATCAGACACCACACCCAGGACACTGGCTATTCCCTATCTTACCTTAGGGTATCTTGAGCTCTAGATGTCAGAAGCAAACTACCCCACCTTTTAGTAGTGTGTCCCCCACTAATGTTCCAGAGGTTGAGGGTACACTGCATGTAATATTGTGAGTACACTGCCCCCAAATATAGAAGGTGCGCTGTCCCAGACATTGGGGCATGCTCGTACCCAGAAGCTAGGGCAAGGGAACAGTGCCAGCGCCCCTGGTGGGCAGGGAGAAGGTGCTGATGCTGCATTGGGCCCTGGCAAAGGGGACTGGTCCCACTCCCTGGCGCCCCGCCCAGTCAAGTCCCAGGTCCACAGCTCTCTCCCCCCAGGGCAACCGATGGCACAGCCCTCTTTCCTCCTGGGGCGGGGGCTGCCAACTCGTTCAGGCTCCTCCATCCACACCACTAGCATCCGCGGGCCTTGAGCTCAGGCTGTACACACGCAGAGCGGGCAGAGGACGGGAAGTGGGGTGACTGTGGTTTTGGCATCAGAAGGATCTGGGTTTGATCCTGGCTTTGCTTCTCAACTAGCTATGATTATAGATTTTATTATCGTCCCCATTTCTTTACTCCCGCTTCTAAAACTACGCATCTGTGCCCTTTGCAATGAGGCCCTGCAACAGCTCCCAGCAGAAGAGGTGAAATCGATTTCCCTCTCCCGTTGACGTGGGGCTTGGCCATAAGGCTTCCTTTTGCTAACAGGCTGTTGTGTATCTGCATGTCTTGGCTTGCAATCTTGTGCTTCTACCATCTGCCAGGAGGGACATGTGTTCTGGGTAACTATTGGTCCCAGGAGAACGAGGAGACTTCTGAAACAGACCAACCTGCACCCTGGAGCCAAGCCCAGCAGAGCCACGGCTGTCAGGGAGAAGTGGATGCCTCTTGTCACCCACTGAGTTTGTGGATCATTTGTTACGTAGCCTTCTTGCCACAAGAGCTGATGAATGCACGATGGGACCATAGTTACCTATGCTGATCTCTGGGTGATGCAGTTTTGTCATCCATGAAAAATGGGTGATAACACCTAGCAACCCCAGTGTGATGGTTTAATGGGCTGACAGGAGTAAAACACATGGCATGGGGCCTGCTCCATAGAAGGATCTCGATAAACGGTGGTTTTAAAAAGAGGGAAGGCTCAATCTGTAAGAGCTAGACTCGACAAAGTGTATTTGTGCCCACTGCTGACAGCTCGGGCCAGGCATCACGGGGATGGATTTAAAATCCTGTTCCTGTTATGTGATTGACATTAGCCTCAGACAGGTCTCTGGGCAGAAACCCTGGCCAGGTGGGGGCTGGGGTGGAGGGGGGTCTGGAACGCCCTCTCCTGATCTCAAACCGCGCACCTCATAATCGAGCCCACGTCCTCCCTTCTAGACCACGGGTTGACTTTCTCTTTTATGAGTTTCTCGGCAACAAAAACAACCGTCACAATCTCCTGTCACTTCAACAAGGAGCAGTGGTGACATTTCACGGTAATAGGACACTGGTGACAGCAGCAGGGCCGCCGCATCCATCAAGGGTGCCATACTGGAGACTCAGGGGGCTCTCCCGACCTCCCAGGCGACCCCTCCTTTCCTGCGGGAGTGGCCTCCAGAGCCGCACGCCTTCTCCAGGGGTCGGGGCTCTGCTCTGGAGGTGCCACATGGTGTGAGCCCTGCTCCTGGTCAGTCCAGGTGTTCCACCAGTGGCTCAGGTCAAGAGTTTCTGCAGACACGGGGGGTGCTCTCACAAGAACCCCTGGTCCCACTGGCCCGCGGGAGCCCTGGCTGTGGTTGTTCTCCGAGGCTCGTGAGCAGAGAGGGTGGGAAGTCGGTTTCCACTCTCTCCTGGACTCTTGGCAGGTCTGGGGTTGGCTGCCTGCCAGCCTCGGTGATGCCACAGCCTGGGATGGGTAGCAGGGCGCTGAGATGAGTCAGATCATAGCTGAGGAGTGAGGTCTGGGTACCTGCTGGCTGATGTCCAGGGCTTTTAGGGGGTGGGGTGCTAGGTGAATGTGCAAATGGCCTGGGGGGGTCAGTGGTGAGCACTTGAATAAGGCCGTCTGCATCACAGAGGACATTGTTTTCCCCTCAATGAAAATTGCTTCTCCTACTCCCTGCTCAGACCTTGAAGCTAATGTGGGCCCATTTTAGGAAATTAAAATAGCACGAAAATATATAAAGAAGAAACTGCAAAAAAAGTTACCTAAAATATCATTACCCAGAAATGACCACTGTTAACATTTTGCTGAATATGATTCCAGGTTGATCCGTCTTTATGCACGCATGAGTGTGTGTGCGTGTGTGTGTGTGCGCAACACACTGCTGTCTACAACCCCAACTGCTTTCTAAGGATAGCGGGTTTGCTTTGGTGAAAGGCCTGTTGGGAGCTGACCCTCAGCATCTCGAGGGGTTTGGATAAGCGCCAGAGGGGCCTGGATCCGGATTTGGGGGTTGGTGCAGCAAATGACTGAATTGCTCTGCTTCATAAAGTGAGAAGAACTTGGAGCTCCCAGGGCCAATCAAAAGCCAGAGAGAGCAATAGAGCCGAAAATAGAAAGACAAATAAAGGCGCAGAGCGCAGCCCAGCAGGGGGCTGGAGCCCTAGCATGGAGCAGCCACGGCACTTTCGAAAAGCAGGGACACCTAATAACTGAACTGCAGTGGTTTGCTTTGTTGCTTTGAAAAGCCTTCCACCGGCTTCCACAGGCCTTATCTACACACATTCACCCCACACACAGTTCTAGCATGAGCGTGCTGTGGGAGACGCTAGGAGAGGGCTGCAACCATATCTGAGTTGTTATGGTGTGGAACCAAAACAGGGACATGGGACACTAAGGCGGTCCCAACCTGGAGCTAGCTCAGCAGAAGGATGAGGGTAGGAGTGGGGCAAGGAGGTGACGGAGAGTCCAGATGTGACCACGTGAACAAAAGTCCTTGGGAGTTCACAGAGATATCGGGAGCAGAGTTTCCCCAATTTGTGGGTGGGGTTCAAGCCAACCTTCCCTAGGTGTGAACCGTAGGCTGGCCCTGGACATCTGGGATAGATATTTATGTTTATGGGGTTTATTTAAACGGGATTTTTTTGCACTTACTGTTTTACACCTTTTTCACTCAGTCCCATGTCTCATGCATCATGGCTTGTCAATAAGTATATATCCAACGCACTCTTCTTAATGTCCAGATGGCAAACTATTGGAGAGGAACTAGCCATGTATGTAGCCACTCTCTGTTGATAGGCATTTAGGTGATTTCCAATAATCCTGTGAAAACATGCCTCTATTTACAACTTTACTCATCTGTTGAGGTGTCAAAAAAAATTGTCTCGGGTTAGAATACCAAAGAACAAAAATCACACTGTTGGTTTTTTTCTATTCTGCTGAGAATCAGTTGTTTGAAGGCAATACCAGCATGCCCAGATGATGTCTGTGGGTTGCAGATGGAGGCGGTGATTTTGGTGAAATTGACCTGATTCATTAGGGTGTCAGAGACGCGCAGATCCACTCCTTCTCCTGACTTTGAAATTGAAACAGGGCCTATTCGGGTCTTTAGCACATGCTCACTTCACAGCCCTCTCCTGTGACCGCCGCTGGCAAGAGGGCAAAGTCGACAATGGAAATGGATTTTGGGTCCCTGAGAAAATTACCAAGTCAAGCAGGAGGATGCCACTGGTCCACTGTCGATCGCGGGGACTATCAGAGCCGGAAGCTTCCTTTGAGATTATTTGGTCCAGCATCTCCATTTTACAAATGGGAAAACTGACGCCCATGATCACACAATTTGCAAGAAAATAGTAGAAGCTAAAGTTATTCTTAGTGTTTTATATCTATTTTTAAATCTAAAATGTAATAAAAACCTTTTCTATTGGGCATCTTTCTATTCCCATTTTTCAGTTGAAAACAGAGGAAGAAGGAGAGAGGGGACTTGAACCCTGGCCGTCTGGAGAGAGTCCGCGTCAGGAAATCCCTGTAGGGTCGCTGTCCCCTGTAACTGAGCGGGGAGGGCAGCCAGGCCCTCTGACTCAAGGTCTCTGCTTTGTCCTGTCATTGGGCGGCTGTGGGGCAGAGCTGCCGACGTGTGGAGGGGCCCGCGGGCACACGCCTCTCTGTCCAAGCGTCTGTCTGTCACCGCGAAGAGCCTGGGGGGATGTTCTAGGTGGACGGCACAAATGAATAATTCAATAAAAGTGAATAATTTCCATGGCAACCTTGCCAGCACCAGCACGTGACCCGCTCCACTGCCTCCAAGGGCCGGGTTCACCCGAATAAAGAGGCGCATTTGTCAGACTACACAGAGCCAAGTGGGATAACGTTTTCTTTCAGGGGAGCTGAAGTGAAACTAGGTCTGTGGTTGGCAGCAGGGCCAGGCTCGTAGGGGCCTTGTTCAAACACAGGTCGGCGGGTCGGGGTCTGCGGAAGGCCCAGCGTGCCTGCAGGGCTGGGAAGAGGACTGCGCTTTCTGGCAGGGGAGGAGTGTGAGGACCAGTTCCCAAGACCTCTGAATCTGGGACAAAGAAAATGCAAGACTTACATTCCTCCACAATTTACAAAGGACGCTCAGCCCCTAGGTTACAGAGCCCTCACAGTGTCCCTTCGTGGTGAGAAGAGGAAACCGAGGCCCAGAAAATTGCCCCCAAAAGCCCGCACCTCCTTCCTGGCTCCCCACCTCTCAGCCAGACCCGTGTCTCTTTGGTTGCCAGGCCCCGAGCAAAGAAGGAGGCGAAGGGCGGTCACCCGGGGCCCTTTGAGAAGCATCAGGGCAGTGGGGTCCCGGTTTGCCTCGGGTTTCACGGCGAACAGAGCTGGGTGAAGGCCTGGTTCTACCAGCCCAGCGGCTCCAGGGCTGTTGCCGGCCCACAGGAGACGTTAACGCAAATCCGAAACAAAAGCAGAGCAACGCCCTTTCTTCAAGTTAAAAAATAATGGGGGCTGGGGTCAACAATTTAAGAGCTAACAGCACCACTTTGCGTGGCAGGGAAATGGGGGCCGGGATGCTTCCTGTCCGGTTGTAGCAGATGACCGACCATGACAGCTCTGCTGGGGGCCCCAACGTGTAGGGAGGGGCCGGGGGAAGCGGGGGTAGTGAGGGCAGGGGAAGGGGCGGTTCGGGGGTTTAACTGGTAGCATCCTGCTTAAATTCTCACCTACCGCAATCTCTTAGCTCAGGCCTATTTTCAATCTGAGGACGGAGCACGTGCACCTGTAGGGGACACCTCTTTTGCATCACTTCCAGACCCTCTGGGCCTTACCTGCGTATCCCTATTCCAGCCTCCCTCTGCTGGGCAGCTCCACACAGTCTCTGGGCAGCTTGGTGCTGTGCTACTTAACAGGGGCCTCACCTGAGTCCACACCCACAAGTCTTTTCTCCTTCTCCGGGGGGGGGAGCCTCAGAAAGCACTTGGGCACAATCCAGAAGTGAGGGAGTACGCCCGCCTCATGGGGTGAACCTCTGACCAACAGCAGGCGGGAGCTGTGGGATGTCCTTCTTCCTTTCTCAGGGCCCCTCGCCTCCCGGGGGGTCCTGGAACACACCCCAGGCAGCTTCTCAGTGGCCCCACTGAATCAAGCGGCTAGTCTCCTGCAAGGGAGGCCAAGCAGACACTGCATCCTTGTCTCGGCTCTCCCTCCTTCTCCTCTTCCCTCCTGTGGGGGGCTAAAGAACGGCCCCAAAGATACCCAGGTCCTGGTACCGGAACCCGTGAGTGTTTCCTTATGGTAAATGGGGTTTTACAGACGTGACTGAGTTAAAGATCTTGGGATGGATTATTGTCTGTTTAACTCTTCTGGATTATCTGGGTGGGCCCTAAATGCAGTCATAAATGTCCCTATATGAGGGAGGCCGAGGGACATTTGATTATAGAGGAAGGCAACAAGGACTGAGCAAGATGCTATGACATTGACTTTGAAGATGGAAGAAAGGGCAACAAGCCAAGAAATACAAGGAATGCAGCTCTAGAAGCTGGAAAGTCCCGGAAATGGATTCTCCCAGAGCCTCTGAGGGTGTAGCTCCCTTGTGCAGTGCACAACCTGAACAGCCATACAGGTATCCTTGATGAGCTGATTGACCTTGGGCAAATCATTTTACCTCTCGAAGCCTCTATTTCTTCTGTAAAATGGGAAGAATCAGAGCATTTCACTCAGAGCGTTATCCTGAGGATTTGATAAGATGACTCACGTGGGCTCTAAAATAAATAGCCAATAAATGATAATGGTGTCATCACTGCCATTACTCTGATTTTCATAAAGGTGGTACAGGCACCTTCACGGAACCCTGCCTTTGGGCACTACTGCCCAGTTACTTAGCTTTTCGGCGAGATGTACCTCTGTATCTGAAGCTGCTGGTTGGAACTTATAGGCCTAAGGCTTCTTCTCCCTTCTAAGATGAAACTCATCACCACGTATAAGCACCGAGTGTTTACTGCCTCTTTCAACAGACAAGAGAAGAGAGCCTCAGACGGGGCAGGTGACTTGCCCGAGGTCACACAGCTGGCAAGTGACATAATCACATTGGAACTCAGACCTCCTGACTCCGAGGCCTGAGCCCTTCCTTCTGCACCGCCTGGCAGCTGAGGGGTGCAGGCAGAAGAGGAGGGGAGCGCAGCGGAAAGCTCCTGGGGGCTGCCCCCAGGGAAGGGCTCCACTTCAGCCCTTTGGCCGGCAGCCACGAGAGAAGAAAATGAAGTGACAGTCTGCGAGTGCGGTCTCTCTTTTTCCAATTCAGCTCCGTCTGCCAACAGCAAACACATCTCAGACCGTGTGCGGACTGCTGCCTTCGCGAACCTTTGTCGCATCAGCGTAAATCTCTCGCCATCTCCTCCGACCGCCCCTCGGAGACAGCCCCTTAAATCACGTCACAGGCCGCTCCCACCCTCATCCCGGGCACGTAGCTATTATCTGATGGTGGCCTTCAAACAGGCTCCAATTTGATTTGGGGCCTTTGTGGCCACTGAGAAGAGAGGCTTTCCTCTCGTCCCCCTTTGTGGGTCAGCTGGCCAGACCGGGATCATTATAATGGTGACAGTAGTCATAACTGATGCTGACTGAATGCTGACTGCGCCCGGCACTCTGCCAGCTCCTTACATCTAATATTTCACTTAATGCCCGTCCCGGCTGCCCGAGGCGGATGTCAGTTATTCCCATTTTACAGGTACAGAAATGGAGGCTCAGAAAAGTTCAGGGACGGAGCCCGGGCTCGGCTGCAGGGTCTCCAACCCAAATATCCATCTGCTGAATGGGCTACCTCCCTTCCCCAGGACTGGGGTCTCCTGGCCCTTTGCGAAAGGTCGTCAGCCTGACGGCTCCACAGCTGCAGACCTGAAGACCAGACTGGTGCGGCAGGCCCGGCTGCAGGCAGGGTGCTCGGCTCTAAAGGCCTGGCAGCCATTCTCATGGGGCGGGGAGTGGGGGGTGGTTGTGTCTCCTAAATTTGGCCAGCAGGAGGCGGTTTTGTTTTCCGTGACTTGCAGCAGGGTTAGTGCTCCTGGAATCTACGGCTGGGTCTGCTGTGGGTGGAAGCCAGGGGCGCTGCTCGGATCCTACAGCGCACAGGACAGCCCTCACCCAAGAATCACCGCTCTGAGGATTTTCCATGGGTCTGCTTACCCTCTCCTTTAACTACAAACAGCTCTGAGAGGAAAGGACTGTTTTTAGCATCCCCCTTTACAGACAAAGAAACTGAGGCGTGAGAGGTTAAGTAATTTGCCCCACATCACACAGCCTATGAGTTGCAGAGCTGGGAATAGAACCAGGCAGCCTGGCTCCCAGCCCCCGAGCTCTCAGCTGCCTCCCCACCTGCCTCCGGAGCCGCAGAGCCAGGCTGTGGGGTCCCTGGACTACGCTCAAGCCCGGGCTCTGACACCCACTTATCCGTAGGACTTTGACAAGTGGCTCTGAGACTCAGTTTCCTTGGCTGTTCACCAGGGATCCTGTGTCGTCTCCTAGGGCTGTCATACAAATTATCTCAGATGTGACTTAATGACAGAAATGTCTCCTCTCATGGTTCTGGAGCCAGAAGTCCAATGTCAAGGTGCTGGCAGGGCTGTGGTGTCGCTGAAGGATCTTGGGGAGGGTCTGTCCTGTTTCTTCCAGTTTCTGGTGACTCTAGGGCATTCCTTGCCTGTGTTTGCCTCGATCCATCCTCTGCCTCCGTCTTCTATGGACTTCTCCTCTAAGTGACTGTGTCATCTTTTCTGTCTCTTAGAAGGACACTTGCCATTGGATTTAGGGATAATCCAAGATGACCTCATGTTGAGATCCTTAATTTAATTATATCTGCCGAGACCCCTTTTTTTCTAAATAAAGTCACATTCGCAGGTTTTAGGGGTTAAGATGTGGACATATCTTTTGGGGGGCTACCATTCAACCCACTACAGGTACTACCCTGCATCGTGGAATGGGATTACAAGTGTGAGAGCACCAGTAAATCTTACATGACTCTAGGAGGCAGAGACTCAGCGTGTGGCCAGGACCCGGTAACGACCTGTGGAAGGAGCTGCACGGATGGTGCGGCTGCACCCCGTCCTGGTGGAGGACAGCATTCCTCATGGGTTGATTCTGTGCTTTGGGTCCCGAGTGTTTCATTCTGTCTGGTCCCTTGCTTCGAGCTGAGGGTCTGAGGCTGGAAGGTGGTGTGCTTTCTCCATCTCTGCCTCTTCCCTTCTGTCGCCTCCTATCTGCCCTGGCCCAGTATCCTGCCGGCCCTGTGAGTGATTCCAGGACCCCGAAGTAGGCACACGGATTCTTCCGAGCCCGCAGTCACCCCACCTGCATTTGGGGAGGTAGGTCTGCAGACCTGCCTTTCAATACCGTCCTTGAGAGGGGTAGTCATTGCAGCTGTGTGCCCAGCAGTCCAGTCCTCCACGCTTCTGTCCTCCACGTGGGTGGGGGCATTGCACTTCCTAGCTCCCTTTGGTTGGGTGCAGCTGTGTGACGAGTTCGAACGGACATAACGTGTTTCAGTTGGGGGCTGGAGCATTTCGATGCTGGCGTATGAACCTCAAGAAGCGTCTTTCGTACACGCGATACTCCAGAAAGTGGCTGGCCCATCAGCTTACACCTTAGGGGAGGAAGGTGTGACACAAGATGGCTAGATGAGCCTCGCTGGGCGGGAGGCAGGAGTGAGATATACACCCGGGTGGTCCTAAGCCATTGAGATTCCCAGGTTATTTGTAGCCGCAGCATGACCTAGCCTCCGCAGATCGACACTCAAGGGAGAGAAGTGCGAGCTGAAGGTGCCCAGGAGTCGGTGCAGGGGAAACGCTGACCACATCGGGGATTCTGAACGAGATGTGATTCTCAGAGAATCCACTGCGTTCTGCTCTCCTCTGGGCCCTCAGTGGCGTGTGACTGGTTCACCGCCCGTGGACCCCATGGACGCCTCTCCTCTGGGTCAGGGTGATCCCAGGGGACCTCGGGGAGGGAGTGATGCAAAACTTGCACCAAGAATCGATTCTAAGCCCGAGGTGTTGTAGACTCTATTTTGACTGTTCAGGTTTCAAAAATAACCTCTCCAAACGCAACGTGATATCCTGGATTCGATTGTGGAACAGAGAAAGGACGTCAGTGCAGACCTGGAGAGATCCAAAGAGAAGTCTCAAAGACAAGTCTGCAGCTTAGTTTTGTTCCAGTGTTGTGTCTCGGTTTTGATAAATGTACCTGGATCAGATAAGGTGCTGTTAGCATCAGGGAAGCTGAGGGGGAGCAGAACTTTCTGCACGGTCTTTGCAACTCTTCTGTAAATCTAAAATGATCTCCAGATAAAAAGTCTGGAAAATAATCTCTCACTGCTTAATTGGTATAGAGATTCTTTTGGGATGATGAAAATGTTTTAGAAGTACACAGAGGGATTGGTTGTACAACACCACGAAATGTACTAAATGCCAGGGAATTGCACTCTTTAAAATGGTTAATTTTATGGTATGTGAATTTTACCTCAATTAAAAAGAAATAAATCATAGGGAGAAAAACAATACCAGAGGAGTAATTAGTGCCGCGGGTGATGGGGTCTGCCTGAGCCTCAGACTTGAGGACAGCTCCAGACTCCCCTCTTTCTCATCACTCACTTTGCTCTGTTCTCCCAAGTACCGCCTGCTCCCCGTCCTCCACATCCATTCCTAACCCACAGCCCAGAAGTCTTCCCAAAGCACCTCTTCCTGGCTCCTCTACCTGCCCAGGCAGTCCTACTTACATGTCTATTGGTTCCGCTCACAGAGCAAGAAAAATAGTAGCAGTGATAATAATGACTCCACTCACCATGCACCAGTCATGGAGCCGACCTCTTTAAACGCATCAGTTGACCTTCTTGAATAACCTGTACGTTAAATACTATCATTATCTCTATTTCATAGCTGTAGAAACAGAGAGTTGGAAAGGTTAAGCTCCTTCAGGTCACTCAGATAAGTGGCAGAGCTGGGATTTGAGCCCGTGTCATCTCGCTCCAGGGCCTGTGGGTTAAATGCTGCAGAGAGTCCATAGAGACCATCCATGGGGATAAAATCCTCCTCCTAGAGCGACACAGCTAGGGCCAGTTGGTGATAGTTTCTCTCGTTCACTACTTCCTTAACTCATCAACCATTTTGTGAATGCCTACTGTGTTCCAGGCACTGTGCTAGGCACTGAGCTTCCAGCATGCACATGACCTTGTCCCTGACCTTGTGGAGCTTATAGCCAAGTGGGGGAGACTGGTAATAAGTAAACACTGAGCATGTAACATAAGTCACATCGTGTGCAACAAAGGAAGAAATCTGGTGCCACAGGGGAGAATGGCTGAGGGGACCTGACTTAGATTGGGAGACCCCAGCAAAGAGGGGTTGTGGGAGTTGGCCAGATGCACAGTGGGCAGTGGGGAGAGCATCTCAGGAGAGGGAGCAGCCTGAGAGAAGGGCTCTGAGACGGGCACGGATGTGGCTCTTCTGAGAACCTGGCGGAGCGGTGTGGCGTGGCTGGACCTGAAAATTCCAGGAAGAGAAAGTAAGATCGGGCTGAAGAGGCAGGCTGAGGCCAGGCCCTCAGAGCCTAGGAGGCTAAGTTGAGGCATTGGGATACTCTTTGACTGGAAGGTTCTGGCCTGAGATAGGATTTGGAAAAGTGAGACTGAGGGAACTTGGAAAATGCCCGAGGACAGACCAGGGCACCTGAGATCATCTTCCGGGAAGGTGCCCGCTCCCCTGCACCAGCACCACGTGGAGAGGCTCAGGACGGGGCCCAGAGAGAGGCCCTACACAATAGGGGCCTCCGTGGAAATATAAGGGAGAGGAAATGAAGGATGGGGAAGCCGAGACATCTTCCTGGCATCTCCCCACTTTCTGGGACAAGTGGTATCATCAACATAAATAAGGCCCAGGAGGAGGAGCAGATTTTGGAGAAGAATGAGGTGACCTCAGTGTGGGACATCCAGACCCTGGGATACCAGTGACACCTGGTCTTGCAGGACACTGGGAAAGTGAGATTGGACTTAGAGAAAGAAGTCGAGGATGGCAAGAGACTGGAGAATTCAGCAGCTTAGAATGAGAGGCCATGGGAACAGAAGAAAGGGATAAGAGAGAATTTAGAGAAAGGAGGGAAAAGCTGTGAAATAGAAATTTGGGGAGGACCTAGGCTTAGGTGCATTGGGCAGAAAGAGGAGCTGGCAAAGGAAACAGGCATGCCATGCAGACAGCTAGGAAGAGGACCAGTCATTGGTGACCCAGAATCCAGAGGCGATGGAGGCAACGCATGCTCTCAGACATGGCTGAGACATGGGGGTGGATGAAGGTGGAGAAAAGGCAGTCAGACTTGCTCTTGGCTATTGGAACACAACAGGGAGAAAGCAATTTCACAGCAGTGGTGGGAGTGGAACCAAGATTTCAAGGAGCAGCGGAGGAAATGGGGTGAGAGGAAGTGAGGCAGTGAGCGTAGAGCACTGCTGGATGGGATGGCAGTTGGTTGAGAAAGGATCCCTCTGGGATGGAGGAAATCTGAGTCAGTCCACTGAGAGGAGGCAGCCAGGGTGAGGACTACAGTAGGGGTGAGAGTCGGGTGAGTATACATAAGGGGGGAAGATGGTGGAGCAGGCATGAGGGCAGGATATGTGAGTTGCCAAGTGAGGGGCCAGATACATTGTGGGTGTTGGGGGGATGTGTAATGAACTTCCATCAAAGGGTCAAGTGGGACATCTGCCAGAAACAGCGACATCACCGGGCTCTGGCTGGGAGCTGGGCATGTTATTGGGGGGGATGGCAGCCTTGCTCCGTCAGCAGGTTGATAGGCTTGAGGACTGTCCCCAGCACTGCTCTGTCCTTGAGGTGCGGTCCCGAGGAGGCAGACATTGGATATTCTGGAGAGCGTGGGGTATGAGGTTGTAACAGTCATCAACCGAGGGAGTCTGGCTTTGGGTATCTCTACTCCCCAGGGAGCAGCGGGCTCAGGCTGATCTTAGACCCCGGGGTCCCAGACCCTTAACTCTCTGAAAGGCCAAGGATGGGAGACCCAAAGGAAAAAGAAATGGAAGGGTTAGGAAAACTATATTTGCTAAATTCGTCCCTGTGCTAAATACTTCACGTGGGTCATCCCGTGTAATCCTCATGCCATCTCTGCAAGGAGACGGGAAAAGGAGTCTTCATGAGAGTGAACGGCAGAGCCGGGGTTCAGACCCAGGGCAGTCAGAACCCGAGGCTCGTGCTCGCTCCCGCTCCCTGCGCCATGCTGCCTCCAGAGCACAGAGGCCTCCAGCTAACAGAGCACGTGAGCAACGTTTTATTACCTGTGACGGTGGGCAGTGGAAATGAAGGTGAGTTCTCCATGTTTGGACAGGGCCAACTTCCTGCTCACGTGAGCAGAAGGATAAGTTAGCTCGTTCACTTTTACTGTTCAGCCTCTGGCTTCCAAAGACAGAACAGCTAGAGAGAAACTGAGGCAGCAGAGCCCTTTGTCTTTAAGGCACGAGGCTAACTTCCTTGGAACACGCTCAGGCTGACCATGCTGGCCAGGCGGTGGGTCTCCACCTCTCCTGATCCGAGAGCCTGATGGACCCAGGGAGACGAGAGTGAAGCCTGGCTTCCAGGCGGAGCCAGCAAAGAGGAGGCAGCCCCCTTCCACGGGATGGATGGCATGAAACAATGAGCGCCTCATCTTCTAATCACATTACCTCACCCCAGGGGGTGTTTCCTGGCCCATTATCACATGGCGTGGTTGGCTGGATATCCATTTGTCACAGCAAACATCAGGCATATGGTAATGGTCCCGTAAAACATGCCCTATTGGGTCTTAATGTCTATTTAATGACACCTGCTATGAAGGCTCCCATAACTGAACTCATAATGGGAGATGAGGGGATGTTAGATTTTGGAGAAGGAGAGCTCTCTGAATGACAGGCTGCCTCTCCCCAGGAGGCAGGCGCCGTGCTAGCTTGCGTGGCGGTGGCTGGCAGGAAACCACAGGATTTAACCGCAGGAGGAGCTCCAAGAGATGAGCTGGCCCAAAGCCGTCTTTGTCCCAATGGGAAGGGGGAGGCTGAGGCCCTGAGGGAGGAGAGCAGAAATGATCCCAGTGGGGAAATGTGGAATACCAAGCTTGGTGTCTATTTCTTTTACCAGCCATTGATGGATGTTCAAAATGCATCTCAACCACTCCATTTCCTATTTGGGGCGGGGAAGAAGGATTGAAGCTGGTGGGAGTAGGAAATACCAAGGGAGGGGAATTTTATTTCTCTCCTTCCCAAGACTTGGAGACCTCCCGACCCCTTCCTTCCTCCCTCTGTCCCCGCCCTTTTCCTTCCTCTGTTGTCCTCTATGCATCTCTTGGCCTCCACTCTCGCCCTCAGGCAGGGAGAGGCAGAGCGGGTCCTAGAGGAAAGGTTTTGGACAGGAAAATAGGGAGAGGTTTCACTCCCTTTCCACGTCAAGATCTTACCCCGGGAATGCTGGCAGTTCTCAGAATGCTCAGATCCCCATTCGTTCGTTCGTCATAAGGTGGGTTAAATGGTGGGATGCTTATGCCAGCCAGAATTTTCCAAAGATGGCTGCACCAATAGCTTCCATCCCACTTGCTCTTCTATAATGGGATCTCATTAAGAAGTAGAGGCTTGGGGGCCAGCCCCGTGGCCGAGTGGTTAAGTTTGCACGCTCCGCTTCGGCAGCCCAGGGTTTCGCCGGTTTGGATCCTGGGCGTGGACATGGCACCGCTCATCAGGCCACGCTGAGGCAGCATCCCATATGCCACAACTAGAAGAACCCACAACTAGACTATACAACTATGTACTGGGGGGGCTTTGCGGGGGAAGAAGAAAAAAAAGATGATTGGCAACAGATGTTAGCTCAGGTGCCAATCTTTAGAATAAAAAAAAAAAGAGTTGAGCCCAGGAGGGCTACCAGAAGTCAGGGTCTCCCTACCTGGCATCTGGATTTAAAAAAAAAAAAGTGGTGCTAATTTCCCACACCTTGAATCTATGTTGGCTCGTAACCAATAGGATGTGGTTGGACGTGACACTGCATGACTTGTGGGGCCATAGACAGCTTCCACGTGGTCTCTTGGGACACTTGGTCTAGGAGAAGCCAGCCACCTTAGGAAGTCTGACTAGAGAGGCTACACAGAGACGCTCCAGCCGACAGCACCATCCGAGCTCCCAGCTGCCAGCCAGCGTGAGCTGCCAGCCGTGTGCGGGAGCCGTCCCGGCCTTCCCAGCTCAGCCCAGACTTCAGATGACTGCAGCCCCGGGTGTGACGTGCCTGCAAACTGCACAAGAGGCTCCAAGTGAGAACTGCCCAGCTGAGCCCTTCCAGAATCCTTGACCCACCAAATTGTGAGCAAAATAAAACGTTTGTCTTAGGCCTCTCGGTTTTAGGGTAATTTGTTACACAATGGAAAACGGAAGACTTTCAGTGATGAATGAAATTCAACCCTTGTCCTTGACAGATTCAGAATTGAGTCAGAGGTTGGAGGCGCTTTAACCATACCCAAACTATGACTCGGCGGGTGCTTTAACACGAGAGCCGACACAGAGCTTTGCCAGACAGCTGGGAAGCAAGACACTCAGTCAGGAAGGGATGGCATGTGGAAGGGCGAGGAGGCATCCCGGAGGCCAAATAGGTACCATCCTGATGCCCGGACAGGGAGCTCCGGCACGCCCTCCGAGGGGCAGAGCAGAGTCCGAGGTGGCGCTCAGAGCTGCTAGTTGAACAGAGTGCATCTTCCTGGAACCTGAACAAAGCCCACTAGGAAGTAAGCTAAAACACTGTCATATTAAAACCAACAAGAATATATCACAAAATAAAAGTGCAAAAATTACACGATTTTTTAGGATTGAATTAGAAAAGTTCGAATACATTTTGCACTTCTTCAGGGCTTGCTGCAGCCTCTGCGGAGGTGCAGGCGGGGGGCTCTTTGATGGAAACTTTGAGAAGCTCTGTGTAGGTGAGAGGTTGCTCTCAGGAGGTTTTCCTCTGGGGCTGGTAATATGACCAGACGCGTTTTAGGAAGATTTCTCTGGAAACAAGGGTAGAAGATGATCTGGGTAAGACTGAAAGCAGGAGGGCTTTCAGAGCCTGTGGGAACATCCAAACTAGAGGCTCCATAGGATGGGAGGACAGTGGTGGCAACAGGGGTCTACCTGAAAAGTCCTTTCAAAGTTAGAGTTGCCAGCACTCCCGCCCGGCCGTCCGGGTCTCTGCTTGGCCGTCTCTTTCTCTAAGGATTTTGCATCTGGTCTGGATGAGAAGCCCTCCTGAGAGGTCTGGCGGCTCCCTGTGCTTCCCTCACCATGCCACCATCACACTGCACTGCGTGGCCATAACATCAACAGCACTGATGGCATTTATTGGATGCTTCCTGCATGCCAGACACTTCACCTGTTTGCAGTTAGGAATACATTCACCTGTATAAAACAGAAACTCCTATAAGAGTGGCTTAATCAAGAAAACGGCTTAAGCAAGAATTATTCCTCCCATGACCAGTCTGGAAATAAGTAGCATAGGGTCTATGCAGGTGCCCAAGGATGTCATTTGGAAGCCAAGTTCCTTCCATCTTCTGTTCCACTGCCCTGAGCCTGTGGTTTCATCCTCATGGTCTCAAGGTAGTTAGATGTTCCATATATGTGTTTCTGGCAAGAAGATAAACAAAAAGTGTCTCTTGTGAAACTTTCTCCTTTTGTTCAGGAAAGAATGCCCTCACCAAGACTTCCATCTACTTCTGCTTGGCCAGAACTGAGTCACAGGGCCACCATGGCTGCAAGGGAGTCTGGGAAGGCGAGTATTTTGTCAAGATGCATTGCCACCTCAACAAAATCAAGGTTCTCTTAGTTAAAAAAAGGGGGATCAGGGCCAGCCCTGCGGCATAGTAGTCTGGCGTGCTCCACTTCAGCGGCCTGGGTTTGCAGGTTTGGATCCAGGGTGCAGATCTACACTGCTCATCAAGCCATGCCTCGGTGGCATCCCACATACAAAATGGAGGAAGATTGGCACAGATGTTACCTCAGGGCTGGTCTTCCTCAAGCAAAAAAAAAAAAAAAAAAAAAGGAGAAGAAGAAGATTGGCAACAGATGTTAGCTCAGAGTGAAGCTTCCTCACCCAAAAAAAGAAAAAAAAAGAAGGAGGGGATCATGGATATTGAGTAGGCAACTAGCTGTGTCTGCCAGAACATGTATTAACTTATTTAATTCTCACAACAGTCCTATAATGTAGTTATTATTATTGTAATTTTATGGATGAGGAAATTGAGGGACAGAGAAATTAAGTAGTTTTAAAGAATATTTAATAGTTTTTTATATATCATATAGTTAGTAGATGGTGGAGCTGGGAATGGCATCTTTAATTGTTTATGTCTCCCGTAAGACCATAAGTGACCTGAGGGCAGGACCATGTGTTTCTTCCTTTACTTGAATTGCTTTATGCCTATCACCTGGCATAGTAGTAATTGGCTTGATGACAGATTGGATGCTGTATCGACAACCTTATCAAAATCTGTACTCATCTCATGCCTGGCTTCCCTGCCATCCCTCCCACGACAATGGAAAGAGAGATCAGAAAGAGTTTCCATCCGGGCATGCCGTTCCTTGTGGCCGAGGTCAGCTTGGATTTGGTGTGAGGACTAAGTTCTGCTGACTGCCAGCCCTGCCATGCTTGGCTGAGCACACCGGGAATATAACAAGGTCTGAATTGTTTCAAGGAGTGTTTTTAACAAGTTGTAAATGTATTTCACCAAGTCCCATTGCTGTCTATAATTGATGCAGCTGATGAAAAGCAATCATGATCCGTGAATCATTTCTGTCTGTTTACAAGTACATTTCATTCCCCATCTTCCAGAAGGATGCACAAAGCACACTTTAAAGGAAAATGTATTTGATAAGGACATATGGTAGGATGTCTTGCGTTCCACTTCCTCACTGGCTCATGTGATACGTGAAAAAGAAAAAGGCAAACTCGTAATTACTATAGATTTTTTAAAAAATACCCACAGATAATTGCTTTGAAGTATAAACAAGGGCGTTTGCAAGAATGATTATTTTATATCCGCTTGGTTTGCTGTAGGATAGGAAATATGGCAGGCACCTTGGGATTTAACGATTTGCTTACATGTCTGTCTCTCTCACTTAAAGAAATGAAATGTGTCTCCTTCCAGTTTATAGCCACCCCTCACTTTCCCTCCCCACTGCCCTCGCTAAGACCCAGCACAGGTCTCTGTTTGTTGAGTGTATGAACAAATGAATGAACAAAGGGAAAAACCTTCTGGAAAAGCTACTGAAAAACTCTGAAGGGGAAGTCTTTCTTCTTTATGACTGAGGTTGTCTAACAGTCTGTATGGCAGTTGGACTTAAGGAGTGAGAGGAGAGGACTTGAACAAGTGAGGCTGGATCAGTCAGCTAACGCTGTAGTAATGCTACGTAACAAGCCAGCCCAAAACTCAGTGGCTTGAAACAATAAGTATTTACTCTCACAATCGTGGGTCTGCAGGTTGATCACAGTGTGGCTGATCTAGACTGGGCTCAGCTAGGTGGCTCTGCTTCAGGCCACAGGTCGGCGGGACCTGGCTCCAGAGCAGGCTCAGGTCTATTTCACACGTGTTTCTTCACAGTCCCAGTCTGAAGTGGCAGCATCTTTCTGGCACAGAATCTTCACGGGTGGATCACGGGAGTACCAAACAAGAAAACTCAACCGCACAAGAATGTTTCAAGCTTCTAATTGCACCACATCTACTAACACCTCGTTGGTCCCAACAAGTCTTATGGTCAACCCAAAGTCAAGGAGCGGGGAGGACCACGAGCCCACAGGAAGAGTACACAAGTGAAATTTATTACAAAGCAGTGAAGAATGGGAACCAGAACTTCGATCTACCACAAAGGAAGCCACGGGGGGAAGAGAGAAATGAGACGATAAGCAGAGAGAATAAACAGAAGTTGAGGGCAGATGGACTGTGAGTGGAGAGAGAAGGGGAAGAAGCTATGATACATCCAGGACACTGAGTCAGGATTTTAGTCCCATGCACTCCTGCGGGACACACCCCAGGCATCTCAAAGATCCTTCAATGTGAAATGTCACAGTAGCACATAACTTACTCTACAAAAAAGCAGTGAATTAGAATTTCCTGAGAGTTTTTAGGTCTCTTGACGGGAGTAGAGACCAAAAGAGCCAAGCAGAGGTGTGGATGGCGGCCAGTCGACTAGACACCTGTACGGGCTGTGAGACTCCCCCCACCCCGACGCCAGACCAGCTCTCTCCTCCCGCTGCTGCCCCCTGGCCTCTGCTCTCTGGGCTCCATGTTTATGACATGGCCTGACAGCGTCGTCAATGACTTTCTCCGAGCCGATTCCAGTGGACAGCAGCCAGTCCTCCTCTTATTCTAATTCTCTACAGCGTGTGACCCTGTCAACCACTCCCTTCCTCAAATTCCCCATTCCCTTGAATTCTGCTTTGTGATTCTCATTTGCATTTCCCTCCTATCTCCCTGAACACTTCTTCTCTGTGTCTTTTCCTGGCTCATTCGAATTTTCAAGGAGGAAAATGTTGGCGACCGAGATAGAGAAAAGAAGTATTTGGCAGTAAGTGGTCTAAAAATCTTTCGCCTTGGAAGCAACTAGAGCCTCATGCTAACAATGCCTGCTGCGATACGGAATTGGGTGGATGGTGAGCTCATCTGGGGCCTGCTGCCTCATTTGAACAGTGACCTCCCGCCTCCAATAATAAATACAGACATGAGCTCCAGCCAGGATTGGCCACATCATCTTTTTCACCTCCCTTCTGAGTTTCTGGGGGTGGGCTTTGTACCCAACTCACCTGGGCCTCCCCTATAACCCTTGCACAGGGTCTGGCAAGGAATGGGTATGCTCTAACGACAGCATCAGTTAATATTATTGCACATGTAGAGGAGAGGGGGGCGCAGCCTCGAGTTGAAAAGTTAAAAATACGCATCTCTCACTTGACAACAGCCTTCAGCCTACCTTTCCACTGCATCTCTCACCACCTTTTGCCCTCCTGCACGCCACTAAAATTGCTCCCACGTTAGTCTGAACCAACCTACTTCTGTGCCTTAGCTCCTCAAAATGGCCATTTACCCCCCTACCCTCTCCCCATCCCTTCATCATTCATGGTTCAGCTCAAACGCCACTTCCTCCATGAAGCCTTCTCTGATGCCCCAGCAGGAAGCAACCACTCTGCTTCTGAAGTCCTGTAGCCCTCTCTCCACATCTCTCCTGGGGGACTTGTTACTGTCCACCTTGTATCATCATTAATCTGTCTGCTGCTTAGATGCTCCTTACCTGATTGCCAGTTCCTTGCAGTGGGGAATTCCTTTCAAGTTTTGCGTTTCCCCGGTATTAAACTAATGATCTTAATAGAGTAAGTCTTCAGTAAATAGCTGATAAATAGTGATGAACAAATTGAGATAGGAGTGGCAATCTGGTAAGAAATCTGATATGTTCTTTAAAAACTCCTGTTCCAAGCTTGTAGTTCTGGGGGGAAAAAAAACCCCGTAAAATCAGTTTTTATTGAATCCGTCTCCTGTTTGCAGAATTATTTTGTGGTCTCTTTCATTGGGCCAATTACGTTTATGAAGATGAATCACAACAGGCGAGAACCCACTTGCATGGATTTCTGTGCGCTAACCACGTAATTAGCGGCCGGCGTCTAGCAGGCAAGTTTGTCGGATGTTTCCATCAGAAAAAAAACACATTATGATCCATAAAAAACAATGAGCAATGATAATTTCATTTTTATTGGTCATTTAAAAACATTCACTGATAATTCTCCCCATGCTTAATAGGCGTATGTTCAATTCCTTCAAAATACACCCATAAACTTGTCGCAAAAGACACTCTTACATAATCGTTCATCCTCGCTTCCATCATGAAACCCAAATGAAAGACTTTCAAAGAGGAGAGTGTGGAGTTCATTCAGGGCATTTAAACAGTTGCTAGTCACCCTGGATCAGCAGGTCTTTCCTGAGAACCTGGCCTGGGCTAGGCCAGGAACTAACTACTGCCTTGTTCTGGAGCCAAGGGAGTTTTCACACTTGAGAGGATTTATCCTCTGTTTTGCATTTGAATTAGAACAGGAAGAGCCCTTGTAATCAGTACCCCTTTCTTTCCATAGAATCCAGAGGAGGTTTGAGGTCCTTTCAGGGGCCTGGACCCCAGGGTCAGGCCAAAGGTAGACACATGGCAGGAGATAATCAATGTTAACTACATGAGCAAATGACCCTAGGCTGGCTGGCTGGCTGGCTGGCTGGCTGGCTGGCTGGCTAGATGGATGGATGGATTCAGCTGAATTGGCTGGGACTTCCCATAGCCCATTCCTTGTGGTTCTGGCAGAGACTCTGCATCCCACTGCCACTGGCTCCCAGCTCTTATGGAAAGGAGACCAGATTCTTGGCTCTCAGGAAGGTAATTACAGCCTCCAGACCCCCCTCTTAAGTTCAGAAAGAAAAACACTTTCATGTGTTTCCAAAACCACCTTAGGAAATTATTTCAATCTTCCTAAGTGAAAATTAAATCCTCCATATGAAATGCATTTTCTTTTCCTTCTTTCTCCTATTGGCCATGCGACTCTGTTTTCTGGCCCCCGGCTGACCCCTGGCCCCCAGGTCCACTGTCCCATCACGTACCAGGCCAGAAAACCATCAAGGATGAAAATGGAGATTGAAGAGCCAATTGGCGGTCGCTCAGAGGGAGGAACGCATCTCACCGGCCTTCAGGACGTGCTGGTTTCTCTCCAGAAACAAGATCCACCAATTTGCTTGTGCTTTGAAGTGCTGGGAAGCCTGACAAGCCTTCTGAGTGTGTGTGCGTGTGTTGGGGGGGGCGGTGAGTGTGCGCATGTGCGTATGTGTACACGTGCAGGTGTCACTGAATGTCTGTGTGCTCGTGTCTCCAGAATTCTCCCTGTGTGGGGCAAATGGGGAGACGGGAGGACAGGGAACGCTCTACGGCTCCCCCCGCTCCTTCTGAGCATCAGGCAGGGCTGGGTGGCCGCCAGCAGGCAGGTGGGCCAGGCCACAGTCCCTGTGTTTGCTCCTGGCTGAGCCCCAGGTGAATGTGGCCTCTCCCCGAGCTAAACATGTCTGCCATGTGCTCACCCAGCACCTCAGGCTTCTCTGGGACTGAGATGCAGGCTGTTCCTCCCGCGCTCCTGCATCAGGGGTCTCCGTTGTGCCAGCACCTGTGGTTCCCCACGAGCAGAGGCACAGCTGCAGCCTGGCGTCCGCGCTGCCCTGGTGGGCTCTCCATCTGCCCTTCGTCTCATTTCCTGCATCCCACTCTGCTCTCTTCTGCTCTGCAAACATTCCTGCGCTGCTGCTCTCCGACGCGATGGAGAGGCCCTAGACCAGGGTTCGTCCCCGGAGGATCAGGTGAGCTGGGGTGTGAATGAGCCAGAGGCACCCACCCTTGCTGGCCTGCATGCAGCTTCAAGGTCCTGTCTTCCAGGGGTCATCAGAGCATCATCCTGGCCCCAAAAGGGCCTTCTTCTCTACGTCCCTTGGGAGAGTGTTTGGAACGACAGCCAGTGTGGCTTCTATAATCTGTGTGTTGATGGGATTTTCCCAAGTGGGAGGAGGGCAATTACTGGATGATGGCAGAGAAAGCTTGCTGTCATTGCTTGGACTAGAAAATGCCTTGCTTTGGCCACTGGAGTGGGTGATTTTTCTGTATTGTGTTGCTCATTAATGCACTTGATTATTAATGCAACAAACACTTAATGAGCACCTAATGATACCAACAGGTCAGAGTGGTTAGCTTGGGAACCAGACACCCTGGGTTCAAATTCCAGCTCTGCCATTTCCACGCAATCTCTCTAAAGCCCCATTTCCTCATCTATTAAATAGGAGGAAATATAGTATCTGCCTCATGAGATTGTTCTGAGGGATTCAGTAAAATCCATTCTAAACTCTCCATAAATGTCAGCGATTACTACTGAGGTTGATGTTGTCATTGTTACTCTTACTTGGAGCCAAGTGTCAAGCGGGGTGCTGGAGAAACAGAGATAAACAGCTAGCACGGCCCCAGCCCTACGAAAGCTCAGAGTCCCCCGGAAAGGCAGATATGAAAAGCACCAACGATGGTTAGAAGCAGAATGATGGAAAGGGAACTGTGAGGATTCTAGAGGGGAAACCCATTAATTCTTCCCCGGAGAAACAGAGAAACTCCTTAGAGGAGGCGGGTCCATTCCAGGTGGGCCTTGAAGGATATTTAAGCCTTTAATAGTCAGAGAGGGAGAAGAAAGGCATTCCAGGAAGATGGAAGACCACAAATGTGGGAAAAGGACAGATAACCTTCTAGAGTGGCTGAGCATAAACTGAAGATGACAGCCATGAAGAGGATGGTTATGTGGCCAGAATACAGAGGGTCTTGAAGGCCAAGTCAAGTGGGGCATTTTGGGTTTTATCCTATTGGCCGTGGGGAGTGATTCCAGCAACTTGAGCAAGGGAGTGGTGGGATCTGGTCATTGCCGAGGGTAAAACTTGCCAATATAAAATAAATACGTTTACCTGAGACACTGAGAAAACTGGCAGGAATACATAGCCAGATTTTCAATGCTTTGCCTGTATGAGTTTGTTTCCTGCCACAGGCAAAGGGGCCAGGAAGAATGATGTCACGGGGGCAGTGGGACACCTCACGTCCAGAGTCGACAGCCAGCTTGCACTTACCAGGGACCACGAGCCAGGAGAGGTGAAGAAGAAGGCATTTCACACCACATCAACCTTCCTCCAATCCCCGCAGTTCCAGTGGACTTCTAGAGACCCAGAGAAAGTATAGATGGGGACTGAGGCAAGCTGGGACCAATAACAAGGCAAATTGGAGCCAGATGGACCTGAGTCTGAATCCTCATTCTACTGTAACTCTGTGACCTTGGGGACAAATTGTTTAACTCTTCTGAGGCTCAGTTTCCTCATCTGTAAAATAGGAGTAACGGTGGCTAGTTCACAGGGGCGTGGTGAGGACTCAGCAGAGAGGGCATGGGAAGTTTCAGGAATGACGCCAGGTGTGTAGTAAGAGCTCACCAAATGGGAGCTGTCAGGCAGGGCTTCAGAGACTCTGAAAAGGCTCAGCACACGGGCCTGCCTCCCCTCCCACCACCCCTCCCTCCCTCAGTCCTTCTTGCTGGTTGTATTCTGCCCAGGCTGCAAGCCTTCCCAGGAGTGGCTGGATAGGCGCAGGAATGCAAAGCACAGCTCCCTGCCTTGGAGGGTTTATAGCCAGAGAAAACCAAAGTGCATCATGCATTTTTCACCACTCTTCTCCTAAGAGGGTGAAACATGCATCATACATCTTT
This sequence comes from Equus quagga, assembly GCF_021613505.1. Classification (NCBI taxonomy): domain Eukaryota; kingdom Metazoa; phylum Chordata; class Mammalia; order Perissodactyla; family Equidae; genus Equus; species Equus quagga. The sequence continues at coordinate 68,303,304 of NC_060277.1, read as the reverse complement.
TCTCCCAGGATCGTTGAAATTTTAGCTATAAATGGTAAAATACATCAATGAATTTCCCCATGAATATTTATTGAATAGCACTTTTAATACAAAGCCATTTGAAAAGTGGAACTCCAAGGAAAATGTATTTTGTGGAGCCGTTGATCTTAAAATATTTACCATGAATATGCTCATCCTAGAAATATTACGCTCCGCTTTTTATTATTTGCTCTGGATGAAATCACAGGGATTTGGCCTAGATGGTTTGTACAAGCTGAACAGTATTGGCAAGACGATCTCGTGGACTCCATTCAGCTTGCTTTCTTTGCAGCCCTTGATGCGTTGGCTTCTGGCAGCTGTTGTGTAGATGTCTCTTGGCTTCACAAACGGCTAGTGAAGGCGGACCAAAGACAGACCTGTAACAGGTGAGCTCTGAAAACAGATCATTGGAGAATCGTGGACACTTGAGCTGCAAGGAGCTCAGAGGTTATCTTGTCCAAGGCTTTCACATACACTTGAAGGTGCCCTTCAAGATTGGGTGTCATTTCTCAACCCACCCACTGGCAAAGGTTGCAAAGAGTGAGAACTCGCAAGGTCCATGAAGTGGGAAAACGAATTGCTACAGACTTTTTGGAGAGCAGGCCACCAATATCAACTAAAATCAAAACCATGCATATCCTGTGAATCAGCAATTTGCCTTTGGGGCTCTTTCCTATAGATCTAAAAGCACTCGTATTTAAAGGCGTGTGTAGAGCGATGCTTGTTGCAGCGTTGTTTATAGTGGCCCCAGCTAGAAACAGCCTGGATATCCATCTAAACGGAAACATGTGTTTAGGTTGTCCCCGGATTCTGCAGAGTGGTGGTCTCTGAGTATTTTTGATTCCTCATTTGATGACAGCATGCACCTCCAAAATACGGATATTTATTTGCATATATGAATATCTTAAGTGCAGAATAAACAAACACAAAATAGAAATTTTAAAGGGATGAGACAAAAATAAACAGATATAAAATTTTGAATACTTTTTCCTTGTGCCAGTGGGGTGTATGCACCCCGTTTTTGAGACCCCTACTATATTATGCTACGTCTCTAAGGGAATGAATATAGTGCGTTATTTAGTGGAAAATAAAAAGACAGAACAGTCGGTGCAATGTATGACCACCTTCTTGCAAAAACAAATGGTTCCCAAATTTCTTGTATCTATATAGATCTATTTATTCTGTTGTTTTATTTCCCACTAAATAATGCGCTGGATTCACAGATAGAGATTATAGATATGGACACACACGCACTTTTCTATATTTATCGGAGTCTAGGAAGGGTGTGAATGGATAGTACCAGGCGGTCACTGTTGGTAGTGTAGCAGGGGGCTGGACAGGAAGTGGGAAAAGGGGAGGAACTGGGGGAAAATAAGATAGAAAAATGACTATAGCAAAATGGGAAAATATTTATGATATAATGCCAAATTAAAAAGAAGAAAGTAAAAATCTATGTATTACATGAGTTCACATAGGGAAAAGTAAATTGCCCATGAAAAGGGACCAGAAAATCCCCCAGACAAATGAAAGTATTGATTTGATCAGGCGCACAATTTTTGTTTTGGGTTTTGGTTGCCATCCTACCATTAATATTCACAGATACCATCTCAGTCTTCCTCTGGGATGTCTACTTCCAGGTTCTCCTTCTCTCAGCATGGTGATGTCACTCAGTGGTCTCTGCAGAGACCTTCTGCATGATGGCATCTGTGCTCCACGGACCCCATGTGCATGTGTCTTCATTTCACACACCTAGCAGCCAGGCTGATGTCTCAGTGACCGAAAGAGAGGATCCAATTCCCCCAGCCCAGCTGGTGTCCCAAAGAACTTTGGTGAGGGAGACAAGGTCATCAGGTCCAACCCAGATGTCAGCTCCACCGCCATGCTTGAGTGATAGAGAAGGAGCCCAAGTCTTCCACAGATGCACAGACAGTTAGTGGCAGAGACATTTCTAGAGCTCAAGTGCCCCGGATCCCACGTCTCGTGATCTTTCCACTCCTCAGAGTTGTCTCATTCTCCACATCCAAGGACTCACGACCCTAGGTAAGACTTGCTTAGTGATTTGTGGGAGTAGGATAGGCAAGAGGTATCAAAACGGAGCATTTCTGTGGGAAAATGGCAGCGTAATTCACAGAGCAGAATGTGGCTTTTTAAAAGAGTGAGAATAGATGAGGGCGTCTCTGGATTATTTCCCACTGTTGTTCCTCTGCAGCAGATGTGCTTCTGGGGAGCTATGGTTGGGATAAGCTGTGCTTGGTGCTCTAAGGGCAGAAGACTGAGCCAGGCCCAGGCCACTTCCTCAATCGGAACTCGACTGTGTCAGAGATGATCCCGCTGCCCTTGGCTGCTGGGCTATTTGAGGGGAAAATTGAATTATAATCCTAACATCCTTTGTACATCTGGAAATTTGTCATAGTAATTAAATGCTAATAAGGCAAGGGAGATTAAATGGATAGTTTCCTTAAAGATTACACTCCACCACCCAAGGTCAGGTGGAAATTATAAGTAATGTAGTGGTGTAGTCAGATCACTCCGGCTGAATAAATGTCACGACAAAAGCAAGGAGTCATTCAGTTTTCTATATTTGAACATCTCATTAGAGTCCGTGTCATTCAAAGACGTATTGGGTGGCAGAAAGGTGACATTTAAGGTCTCTCATGGAAAGCCAAGCCCTTAATTATCTGATGGAGGATAATGTGGCTGTGGAATGGGGAAGCTTGGGCGTAACAGGGAATAATGGATTAGGCCGAGAGCAGGTTTTACGGGTGGGCCCATGGAGTGCGCCATACCACTAAGACGTCTGGCCAGAGTTTCCCTGCCTTGTTGGTTCCCTGCCAGGCTGAATGTGGGACCAGGACAGTTCTCTTTGGTAGAAAGAAGTGATGGCAGCCATTGTAAGGGAGGAGACTGCAGGAAATGAGCCATCACCTTCAACAATGAGGTAGGCAGGAGCCCAGCCAGCCTACAGGTCTGGAGAAACATGGCTGAGGATGCTGAAGGCTGTGATGCGGCTCCACGAAGGGGAGAGGTCAAGCGGAAGCTACAGCAGTGTGGACTGTGAGGGGCCTGACTCAGCTGGAGGAGGTCCTCAACAGGAGGGTGGTAGGCGGCTAAAAATGGCTCCCAATGATCCCACCTTCTGTCATTCAAGCCCCCGTACAATCCCATTCCCTGATGTGGGCTGGACCTAGTGACTTGCTCCCAACAAATACAATACAGTAAAGTGACGGGATGTCACTTCCAAGATTAGGTTACCAAAACTGTGACTTCTCTCTTGCTCACACTCTTTAGCTCTTCTCACTTTCTCACTCTGAGGAAGCAAGCGGTCATGCTGTGAGATGCTTTATGAAGAGGCTCACGTGGCAAGGAACTGAGGGTGGCCTCTGGCTGGCAGCTAGCAAGAAACTGAGGTCCTCAGTCCAACAGCCCCTAAGGAACCGAATCCTGCCAACAACGATGCGAGGGAGCTTGGAAGTGATTCTTCTCCCAGTCGAACCTTCAGATGTGACCGCAGCCCAGCCAGCTTCGTGGCTGCAGCCTCATGAGAGTTGTTGGGTCGGAGGATGCAGTTCGGCTGTGCCTGGGTTCCTGACCCACAGAAGCTCTGAGTTAACAAACGTTTGTTTTAAGTTATGTCTAAATTTTGGGGTGATTTGTTAAACAATAATAGATAACTAATACAGTGTGCTTCAGACTCTACAATACTGCTGGAGTGGAAGGCTCCAGGCCTCCTAGGACGCAGACTCTTCTCGCTCTGTGTCTGCATCTCTCACCCTTGCCCCATCCCAGGGAGAGAAAGGCTTTGCCTTCACCTAACCTGAGAAGTGGGGCTGCAAGAGAAATCTTCATCATTTCCTGCCTGGGCCAGGGCATGGGAGGGGGTCCAGGGTAGGATGTCCTCCATCCTTCCCTCTCCTTGCCACTTATCCAAACACACTTTCCCTCCGCAATTGCTCTCAGGAGGAAAAGAGGAGGGGGCGGTCTCTGTGCTCTACCTTGGGACCTAAAATAGAGAGGGGTTTTAAATTTAGAAGAAAAAACATTTTGCTAGAGATTTAATGATTAGCTTTAGAAAATGAGCTGCAGAACTGAAGGAGGTGGAGAAGCCCACCTGCCCCAAGCAAATAAAAATGGTGCCCACCTGCAGTGGAGGCTCCCGCGGGGAGCAAAGCTGGGGCTCACGCCGTTACACTGTCTTCCTGAAGATCCATGAACAGGTTGTTGAAAATCCTGCCAATTAGTCTCCTGTTCTTCTCCAAGAGTCAGGAACAGATGGCTGACCGAGAACTCGTATAGTAGTCCAAAACAACTCTCCAGTGGAATTTGGTGGCTGCCATATTTCTTTTTTTTTTTCTTCTGCTTTATCTCCCCAAACCCCCGCCCCCCCACCGCCCCCCGTCCCCCGCCCCGTACACAGTTGTATATCTTAGTTGCAGGTCCTTCTAGTTGTGGGATGTGGGACGCCGCCTCAACGTAGCCTGACGAGCGGTGCCATGTCCGCGCCCAGGATCCGAACCCTGGGCCACCGCAGCGGAGTGCGCAAACCCAACCACTCGGCCACGGAGCTGGCCCCCATATTTCTTTGCCTGTTTTAACCTGTAGCACTGAATGGTTATAGCTCAACTCAGCCCCAAAGCTTCTGAATAAAGAATTGATGAAAAAAATTCAACCAAGTATCTTCAGCAACATCCTCTCAGCTCACAAATAGAAAAAGCAAGGTATTATTCTTGAGGAAGATGTCATTTTCCAGGAAAACATTAAAAGCTAGGTGATTCAGATTTTTATGCATCCCTCCTTCCCTTCCACTAATCCTTCCTGTGTCTCCTGCAGCCCAGGGCCTGTGCTGGGGACTGAAGTTACAGAGATAAATAGAAAATACAACACTGGTCCTGCCTCTGCTGCCTTGAAATTTAGTGAAGGGAATATGTAAATAGAGCTTTTCAAGTGAACGAAAAATGTTGGCGACTTGTTTATCAAATTAAAAAAAATAAAGAATGAAAGGAATAAACAAAAATGACATTAAGGATATTTTCTTTTTCCCAGGGCACTATGCATTTTAGGGGGGAGACCTGACAAAGATTGGCTTCTCTAGTGAAGTTCCGTCTGCTATGGTATCACGGGCGAGGGCCTGTATTTCAAGCAGGTACAGAGATGGCTCCTTTCCGCCAGAATATGGGCAGGAGATAAGCAGAATTTTAGAATGTCCAAGTTGGATGAGGACTTAGACAACTCTTATGTCAAACTTTTCATTTTTTTTAAATGAAGAAATTGAGATTCAGAGAGGGGAAGACACACTTGCCCAGTCACATAGCGAGTAAACTATGCTTCTAGAATAGAACCCAGGTCTTTTCGCTCCAGGTCAGCATTTTTTGTGATGCTCTTAGGCAACCTGAGAACATCAAAGATCTGGTTTTCGTGATCTTGGTAGACTAAGCGAGCATTTGCTCCACTTTTTCCTTCCCGAAGCCAAATGTAGATGACAACATCATTGTGCCCCAAAACAAGAAAAGAACCAGAGTGGACCAAAAACTGGACAAATTCTGAAAGACAGAAAACAGATAGGAAGATAAGAAGGAAGTCAGTGCCCAGGATGTGGCGGGGAGTTGAGCCTCAGAAAGGCGGCTGCTGCCCACTGAGAGTTGGGGGAATTTGGGAGTAGAGGGTAGCCGAGGGGTAATTAATAGGGTCGTTAGCTGAGGTATCAAACCTGGGACAGCCAGGACAGCTCAGCCTTGCAAAATTCTCCTCTCCTTTTATAAACACACATTGCGAAAATTTTGATGAAACCCAAAACCATGAAACAGACGGCAAAACTGACAAACGAAAAAAGTCACTCTCAAGGAAACAGAGCAGTCAGTAGAGAATGTCTGCATATGTACATTTAATATCCCCAGAGAGATTTGAAGGGGTATCTTCTGTGAAACAAGTTCAGATTGCTATAAAAAATCAATTAGCTGTCTCAGGAATACAAACCATAATTATAGTAATCAACAGGTGGGTTGAAGAGAAGAATGTACACAGTGAAGAGCAAATGATAATGTTTGACTATCAATGCGAAGAATTCTCCCAGAACCCAGGACAACGGGTCTGAGAGACGGACAGTATGGAAAAAGAGCTGAGGTGTAAAAACTGGATTCTTAAGTTCCCGTGTCAGTGTAAAAGAATGCCTGAATGAGGGGTTGGAGAAGGAAAGAGGTGGCAACATTCAAATCAAAAATAGTTAATGTCCAAGAATTAAAGAAAGAAGTCCAGATGCTGAAAGGCCCACTATGTACTGAGCAAGACAAATTAAAAAAAGAGTATAGAGATGGACAATATGAATTGGGGATGTTCCTAATGATTCTGTTAATGTCAGTGCAGTGGACTGGGGACATCAGCCCTGAACTCATTATGAGATGGATACAACCTGGTTCTCCTGGATGACTCTTCAAAACATCCACTGCATTTAATGCAATCCAGGGGTCAGCACTGCTCTAGAGACCATCAAGAATGTACTGATTTCTGGATTGATGTTTTCCAAATTGATGTTTTTCCATATTGATGTTGTGATGGACAGACCCAAAGGTGGTCCCCAATGATGCCCACCTCCTGCCTTTCATGCCCTACCCTTGAGAGTGGGTGGAGCCCATGACTTGCTTCTATCCAGTAGAAAATGGCAAAGGAGAAGGGATGGCATTCTGTGATTATGTAATGTGTGTAACACTCTGTCTCACTCTCCAGCCAACCTTGAAGAAGCCAACAGCCATGTTGGGAACTTCCTATGAGAGGCCCACAAGTCAAGAATTACGGGTGGGTCAGAGGGACTGAGGCCCTCAGCCCTATAACCACAAGCAACTCAATTCTGCCAAAAATCTGAGTGAGCCTGGATGTGGACACTTTCCCGGTTGAACCTCCAGATGAGAATACGGTCTGGCTAACAGCTTGATGGCCACCCAGTGAGATCTTGAAGTGGAGGACCCAGCTGAGCCACGCCCAGACTCCTGACCTACACAAGCTGCGGGATGACATTTGTGTGTTGGTTTAAGCTGCTCAGGTTGCGGTAATTTGTTATGCAGCAATAGAAAACTAATCCAGGTGAATCTGGTGAGGTGTAATCTCAACCTTTGGCAAGTCCCGTGGTACAATTTAGGTGGCTGAAGGCTGGGTCCAGATGGAAGTGTCTATGCCTAGTACCATTGCTCTGCTCTCCCAGGCTTCCTCCCAGAAACGTACTAAGCGTGTGCCCCGCCTTCCAAAGCGGGAGTGGATACTGTGTCATCTGGATGCGGTAGCTCTGACTGTGGGGGAAGACAGTTATCCAAGTAGGTTGATGCCAAATTCCAGGTGGCCAGGCTCTGGTCACTTGTAGTGGTCAGGAAGGCTGGCATGTGATTCAAAGGGGCAGTTGTCTGTCAGCAGCTGGAGCTCACACACGCATACTCATAAACACACACACTGCTGGACTCTGGCACCAAAGATGCTTATCTATTAATATCTTGGAGGAGCAGGGCCTTTCTGCTGCTTGGGATGTTTGTGACTTAAGATGAAAACTCTGGGCTCCTATCTTATGCAAGTTGTGGTCCCTCTCTCCAACCTCACTGCTTTGGAAAGGCCCGAGCAGGTTTTCAAGTTCTGGTAATACTTGATAAATGGCCCTTAAAATTGAACTCAGGTACTCACAAAAATTATTTTGGCAAAGAATTAGCGGTGAAATTAATGGGGTCGCTTTCATAGGAGCTGAATGTGCATACCCGCCTCATCTCCAGCCACTTCTGGAAGAGCCATAGGGATGCAGTACAGGGGCAATCAGGCGCTTTCATGGAAAGAGCCCACATTCCAGCCCTGGCTCCACACTCATTCTCAGAGCACGACCTTGTAGGAAACCCTTCCCCATTCTGAGTCTCATTTTTCTCCTCTGTAAAATAAAGGGTTTGAACTTTGGGCAGCTCAATCTCAGAAACTAAATTTCTCTTCCGCCCAAATGGAAATAAGACTGTCTCCCTCACTGAGGCACATGTGGGATGACGTCTGTGGAACTTCGTGACTGTAAGAACACTGTTTTCTGTCATTGAGCATCATTGGCCACACCATCAAGCCACAGATCTGTCACTGCTGATGTCTGAACCTGGAAAAAATGTCTTAGGTACTGAAGTCACCTTGGAAAGTTAATTCATTCCACTCATTCTTACACTCACAGCATCAGCTGGAATTGTTTCTATTTTTGTTTGATATCAAGATTCCTCATTTTATATAAACAATTATGCTTGTCATTTAGGGTGGATCTGCTCATATTTCTCTTGGCAGGGACCCAGATTTCTGCAATGGTTTTTCATGGTAGAAGTTCTCAGGAGGGGCCCAAATCTATCTTCAGTTACAAAAGGGAGCACTGGGGACAAAAGGGAGCACTCATGATTTCCTGGGACCCTTGGCTTTCTCTACATACCATCTAGATCTCCATCCTGGCATATGTATTATAGTCAGACACTCCAAGGGGAGTCTGAAGATAGGGGCCACAAACAACTCCCTTTGTCCCTCATATTTCCAGCACACAGTAGGGTTAAAGAGGAAAGGACAGAAGAAGGGAACTCTCAGTGGCATTATCCTACCTCCCCTCCAATGGCAGCAATTGTGCTCTGCCCCAAGCTTGCATGTCTCACTCAGCAAAACCAAAGCTGTATGGTTAACCATACCCACCCTTCTTCAAGGCAGTTTACTGCCCATCAGTTGTTACTGAAACATGTCCCTTGAGGGGGGGTCTCCCCCCTAATCCAAATAGCTTATCACAGAATTCCTTCCAACACCACATCACATCTGTCATGAAAGGAGTTATGGCAAATACAGCTGGGCCACACTTTTCCAGTCATTACAGGCTGGTATCCCAGTCTCCCCATCTGTCAAGTGGAGATAATAACAAAGTGATGGTTAAGGGTTAAATGAGACAACTGATGGCTTGAGCTGGGCAATCAGAGGAACGATTTTCTAAGGATATATAGGTGACCTCATTGTGTACTGACTTACAAATGCTACTTGTTCTGGCTGACTGAGCATAGCTTCCTATTGAGCATTTCATACCCAGCCTCATTCCTTTTAGAAAACAGCTTCCCAATCCTACCAGCTCATACTGGTCTGAGTCTCAGTCTTTGCCTACATCAGCCACAGAGACAGAGGATGTCGGAGCTCCAGGGCCTTTCAATCCAAGCCCTTTGGACACGGCTCTGGGCTGTAAGTAACAAAAACCCAATTCAGCCCAACTTAAACAATAAAGGGAATTTATTGGCTCATGTAACAAAACCATCCAGAGGTAGGGCCAGTTGCAGGCAAAGCTTGATCCTGTACTTAACGTCTTCAAGGACCTGGCTTCTTTCTGCCTCTTGACTCTTCCTTCAGCAGTGTAGCTTCATGCTGAGAGTGGTTCCCCTCCATGGTCCCAAGGCAGCCCCGATCAACACCTAGGATTACCCAGCTCCGCTTTCACATCCAGCAGGGGGGATAAAAAGAGTCCCTACCCAACATTCCTGGAAAAAGTCTTGAAATTCCCTCTGGCTGCACTACCTTGGCTCACATGACCATGTCTGAAGCCACCATGTCTGAACCAATCACTGTAGCCAGAGAGATGGAATGCGCTGTTGGCTTAGCCCAGGTCATGCTTTACCCCTTGAAGTGACGACTGAGTCAGTTCAGCCAGATCATAAAATCCCCAAACAGAAATCAGGAGCTGCGGGAAAGGAAGTGGGGGATGAACATTGGGAATGCAACCAACAACATCCATCACATCCCTTATCTATAGATGGGAAATGGAGACCAGAGAGGGAAAGGCCTTGTCCAAGACCACAGCAGAGCAGAGCTGGGACCACAATCCAGCCCTTCCATCTGCAGACCCTATATTATATCCACTCTCTCTTCTACTTAAACCTTGTTCAGGCCAATTCGCCCAAACTGAGTGGTGATCAATGTGGGTTCAGACCAATCAATTTCTCCCTAAACCTGAATGAACCACCTCGGAGGCATTCCATTTCAACCACCTCCAATGAGTTTCCAGTCGAATAAAATGAGCCTATGCCCAAGAGTTCTTGCAGCCACAAAGATCAACCCCAGTACTTCCACCTTCTCTCTTGGGGCCCCCTAAGAACCAAGTAGCTCCCGCTACTTTTACGGAAAAAAAAAATGCATTCTGGTGTGCAAACATTATCGCATATTCATGCACTCACAATCTAATTTTAGCGGCAAGAGACTTCAGTATAAGATGCTCACATAATTAAGCAGCTTTCTTCCCAGGGTCTGGAAGCCTGTCTATTCTTCTCTCTCATTTACACATCACTGGGATTATCAGAATGTGTTTTACAGTTTTTTAAAATTATATATTTTGGTTTTTCCAAATTGATCTACAACGGGAGATGAAATCCATGAAAATTACATGTTTTAACACAGGTTTGTGGAACTCCACAGCCTTGCTATTAACGTTGGAATCTGCAGACAGGGTTTCACTGTTCTCTTCTGATTGGTTCCTAAAGCATTTGCCACACTTCTCCCCTAAATACGCATCCATGTTTACTCCTTGGCTGGTTGGACAGCAGCCTCTCTACCGAGAAGCTGAGAGCTATCAATGAGACCTAACTTGGACAGAGACAAACGGACTTTCCCAAAAGGACAGACAGATCCCCTTCCTGCGCTTCCGAGTTGCTCTCCCAGAGGCATGCCTGAGGACGGCTGCTGAGAACCAGCAGCAGCGGGCAGGGCCTTGCATCTCCTTGCTCAGCCAACAGCCAGGAGCACCTGCCTAGTGTCAGGTGCCTTGCTGTTTGGACTGACTCAGCATGGCCGGGATACACCCTGACCCCATCATTCTGCTCATCTGCATGCCCGGCTACAGTGCACAGGAAACTCCAAGGCCATCGGGGCAGATGGCACTCCACCTGGAAGGAGAGGAGGTCTCTCATACCTGGCAGCAGGGAATGGACCCACCCAAGCACCAGGAGGAACCGGCTGGCGCTGTTGCTTTCCTGACTCCTGGGTGGGGGGCCCTGGGGGCCAAACCCCAGCTGTGGTCCCTCCCAGTGGGTCCCCTGGCCACACCTCTCTCCTTCCCAGCCTCCACAGCTTCTGAGTCTTCTCCCTGAAGATGTCTAGGTGGCCAGGGAGAGTGAGGCCAGCCCAGGAGCCAGTCTCAGGAGGCGGCCAGCGTCCCTGTCCTCCACCAGTTGGTCTGCCGCCTCCTTTGAGACTAGGTTTGCTCTGGGAGGCAGGTACCAGCTGGGACCCCTTCCATGCCAGTGTGGAACTCCTGGAGGGTCTCAACTGCTCCCACAACTTGGGAGAAACAGCCCCATCAGAAGCCTTCACAGACTTGACCTCGGAGCCACGCTGAGCCAACAAACGTTTACAAAGACCCTGGTGTTTCCAGCTTTGGGCTGAGCCGAGTGATGCTGTGGATGGGTCTAAACAGCCTCAGCAGCAGTGGGTGTGGGGGAACCTCAGGAAGGACCTGGAGGCCACCAGGAGCACACAGCTCAAGTACTCTCATTGGCAAAGCCGAAGGCTGGGGAGGGTTCCCTCTGAGGAAGGGCGGCTCCACCAGGCCCTCCAGCCCTGTCTGCCCTCCCCATTGCCGGCCAGGGAACAGAGGTCAGGGCCCTTCCATGCCCGCTTTTCCCAAACTCCTCGCCCTGGCTTCTCCTCCCAATGCAGCTTGGCTCAGGCTGAGGGGAGGTCAGACCAGGGGGCCCAGCCAGGTTACCCTAGGCTTGGAGAGGCTGCAGAGGGCTCAGAGCTGTCCAAGTTCAGGCTGGCCCACCTCCCTCCCCTTCACAGGGGTCAGGGTGCACCCGAGCTCTCCATGGCCCTCCCTGTGTCTTGACCGCCCTGGGCTGTACTCCTGGGTCCACCTCCACCTCCAGACCTATGCCCCCTGGTCTCCACTGCCTCCTTCCAGAGCCCAAGATGTGTAATGAAGGGTGACCAGAGAGGGTAATTAACATCAGCACCGCTGCCCCTCTCAGCTGAGCACTGAGTGGCTCTAAGGACAGTCCCTTTTTGTGTCCCCACCTCTGACCTCATTCACCCACTCCCCCCCCACCACTGCATAGACTCAGAGAGACACACACGTCCCACACCCCATTCACCTGTTTTGCAAAGCACACCAGCGTTTTCCAAGCCTCTGAGCCTTTGCACATGCTGTTCTCTCTGCCTCAATTACCCTTCCCCTCTGCTCTGCTGGGATAATTCCTACAGATGCCTCAAGACCAGTTCAAAGCCACCGTGATGCGTTCCCTGAAGACCGCAGGCATAGGGGCTGACCCGCCGGGAGCAGCCACAGCACACACGCTCCTCTGCTACTGCGTTTCTCACTCCCATTTGTGACAACCCCTCCTCCCCCTCCCAAACTGTGAGCTGGGGGTGGGGGAGGGGGCCTTCCTATCCATCTTCTCCCCAAGGCCAAGGCCAAGGCCAGCACACTGCTGGCATCAGCATCTGTGAGCGCCCTTCCATTTTTGTTGAGGAAATGGATGAACAAGTGGGGAAGATGTCAGCCTCACAGAAACAGACAGAGAGTGTGGCAAAGAGGCCCAGGACAGGAAGCGGCAGGGTGAACAACAGAGGGTCAGAGAGAGCTCAGCCACCGGCCACCAGGGAGGTCAGGCAGAAGCTGCAGCCACAGCCTCGCCCCGGCGGTGGGGGGGAGGCATGTGGATGGGCCATGCAGCGCCCCTTCCTCATGACCCCAGGGGGCAACCCACAAAGAGCAGGGGACTGTCAAAATGGTGGGGCAACCATCCCCAATGGTCCCCAAGACCCATCCCTCCTGGGTCTCCCCAGGCCCACCCAAGGTCCCTCCTGCTGGCATCGGGTCCAGGGCTCCCCTGGAGGCCCAGCCCTTCCCTGTCCCACTGTCCTCTTGCCCTCACACCCTGCTTCTGGGGCATGGCGCAAATTTCCAGCTTTTCTGGGGACCATAGAGGAAAAAGCCAGGCAAGGAGGCCCCACTCCAAGGAGGATTCATGTTGGAAGGGGCGGCGGGGGGTGCACAGAACTTGCAGGGGGTCCTGAGGTCGGTGAGTGTATTGGGGGCTCCGCTCAGCCCACCCGCAGAGAAGGGGGAGGTGGAGCCGCAGAGCTGTGGTGCCTGGTCATCACACGGCCCCTATTTATGGGACAGCAGGCAGGCGGTCAGAGCTGCACGGCCCAGCAGCCACAGTCTGCGCCCACTGCCCTGCCGAGGTCTGCGGCTCACAGCACAAGTGGCCCCCTGCCCGGCATCCTGCACCAAGGCCCCTGACAGGTGAGTCCGAGCCTGGGGCTGGAAACAGGAAACTCCAGGAAACAGGAGCCCGAGGTGCACATGTGTGCGTATGTGTGTGAAACAGACAGACAGCCTCCGGCAATGCAGAACCTGGCATCTGCGTGCCTGTGTCTGCAAGTCTGGGATTGGCTGGTGCACCCTGCGTGGCAGCTTGGGCGCATCAAAACAGGCACTGTGAACATGGAGTGGCGGTCTAAGCGTGTCTGTGAGAGCTTGTGGGTGTCTGTCCCACAACATCGTGTCTGCCTGGGTGGCCTAAAGGCTTGTGTCCGGGTCTCCCTGCGCATGAGGGACGCAGAACCCGGGCAGGCCTCCCTGCGGGTGGCACAAGCAGCCGTGTGTCCCAGCGAGCGCGTGCGCAGCCCGTGGGGGTGGCCGGCTCTCGGCGGGGTGGGCAGAGCGGCTGGGGCCTATCATCTGGGCACGTACTCCCTGGGCAGCCCAGCCCAGTTGTGGTCACGCAGGGCCTTGTCCACTGTCCGGATGTAGCCATTGATCAAGTCCTTCATCTCCGGGGTGAAGGGCTCGGGGTCAGGAGGGCGCCGGCCGTGCCGCCGGAAGCTGCCCTCCTTGTTGTTCTCCACGCAGAGCAGCCGCTCCTCGCTCACGGACACATTGAGGAAGCCCACCATCTTGCGCAGCGTGGGCACCAGGCTGTGCCGCAGCTCCTCGTAGTGCACGACCAGCAGCCGCTTGCCGTACCTGAGCCAGTCCAGGACGTGCGAGGACCACCACGACGCGTAGCTGTTGACGAAGTCTGGCCACTCTGGGGTGGGGACAGAAGGGGCGCCACATCAGGACCCGGCCCTGGCAGGGCTTCGGGCCCTCCGGATGCTCAGGATAGGGAAGCGGCCAGCATTTTCCATTGCCCACCACCCAGGGCCAATCTGCCCAAATTCCCCACGGAGGAAGACCCTCTTGGTGACCTATATGAATAAGGGTTAACGTCAAGCTGGGCTCTGAGAGTCCCAAGCCAGCCAGGGAGACGTGACCTTCAGGCGGCCTTTCCCCAGCAGTTTCCTTGGAAACACACCAAGTTCAGACAAATGTGGACTGAGAGTCCCAACAACGGCTTCTCTCCCGTGTGCCAGGAATTCCGTGACCTTCGGGACTGTACCTGGTTGGGGGAGCTGGCGCTGGGTCATGCTGAATGACACAGCCGTGTTACAGAAGGGAGGGAAACTGAGGCAGGGCATCTCTGTCGCGATGACCCTCGTTCACTTTGATCTTGTTTCTGACAACTATGCACGTCTGGTGTGGGTGACGAGGGCCAAGCAGGACGTGTGCGGGAGCTGCTGGCCTCCCAGTGAGAGGAAGATGTTGCACAGCCCCGATTTCCTGTCCCGGGTCCTCCCAGGAAGCTAAGTGGATGCGGTACCTGATTGATGATTATTGTTTCTGGCGGCTGTGACTGCCAGTTTGAACCTGTGACACTGCTGGGCAGTAGGACATAAAATGAAGCTGCAGACGGGGGCAGCTGCAAACTTCTGCAGGTAATCTACTCCATAAGACTTCTTTTCCAGAAAATTAAGAAATTAGGTTTTTTTTCTGGCCGGGGGGAGGGTGCAAGTGTCAAGAATCACCCCAACAAAACTAGTTTCCATAATTGGGCTGTCAAGACACTTCAAAGGCTGTGGGAGTGTTCACTTTCTCTCATCCTCACAACCGCCCTATGAGATGGGGACCACCTAGGTTTTTAAGATGAGAAAATTGAGGCTCAGAAGCCAAGGTATGCGGCTCATCCGTAAGGAGCTGAGGGGGGATCAGAGTCCAGCCTGTCCGCAACCTAAAGGGGAGTCAGCAGGGGGACAGGGCTGGCTGGGGGGCGCTGATCTAGTGGGGGTTGATGGGGACAGGGGAGAACACCAGTTAGCCTCAGCTGACCCAGACTCATGCAGAGACAGAAGCACAAGGCTGCCTGGCCTAGGGCCCCACGTCTCAGCAAGCCACCCACCCTACTGGGCACAGCTTTAATCCTGACTGACAATTTTATATCACTCAGTACCCTGAATTTCTCTCTTTAATTCATTGCCCAGAGTGCGTGCCTTGAAGGCAGAGGCTGTGACCCCTTAGCCCGGGCCCCTGGTGCCTTGCTTAGGGGCTGGCACACAGTAGGACTTCACTAAGTGTGTGTTGGCTGACTGACTCCGTGAATAAAGTTGCAGTGGGGAACAAGCCAATTTGACCCAGAATCAGAAAATTCAGGCGTTATGGACTGAATGTGTCCCTCACCCAAATCCATATGTTGAAGAAACCGTGATGGTATCTGGAGATGGGGTTGGCGAGGTAATCAGGGCTGGATAAGGCCTCAGGGTGGGGGCTTCCTAATGGGACCACTGCCCCTCTAGACAGCTCACTTCTGCTCTCTGCACACACGTCCACGGGGAAGGCCCGCGAGGACACGGTGAGGAAGTGGCCTTCCGCAGCCAGGAATAGTCCTCACTGGGAGCCAAATAGGCCGGCACCTTGGTCCTGGACTCCCCAGCCTCCAGAACCGTGAGGGACACATTCTGCACGTTTACGGGATTCTGTCACAGCAGCGCAAGCTGACTAACACATCGGGTTTCAGTGCTAGCTCTGCCACCGTCCACCCAGGCTGCCTGGACCAGCCACACAGCCACGTCCTGGTCTCCTCCGGAAAGTGGGGCTGAAGGCGGTTCCCCTCCAGGACACAGTGAAGTGTCCATGAGCAGCCGCTCAGGAGGGGACTGACACGCTGAGCGCTGACCATCAACTGGGCACATCCGTGATCTCATTGATCCCTGACTCCCCCAGGAGGGGTAGGTTTTTACCTCGTTTTATAAAGGAGGAGCCTGGTCATGGAGGCAGAGGAGTGCAAACTCAGGGCTTGGGGTCTTCCCATAGCTCCGGGTGAGCTCCCGGGTATAAGCAGGAACAGAAAAGGGGTGTAGATTCCTCCCCCCCCCGCCCAGGATCCCATGTAAAACACCATGGCATGTGTGACCTGGCGGACACGGGGGGAAAGAGGAAGAGGTGAGTGCAAACCCAGGCAGAGGAGCATCCAGTCCCCACGAGGACCCTGCATCCTGATGGGCACCCTGCCCGCACTGACAGGACCCCCCACCGGCCCTTCTGTTCACCTTTGCTCTTCCAGTTGCGATCAGCCGCGTAGCCCAGGTGCCCGGCGCATTTCCTGTTGAATTCGGCCACCAGGGACCTGTACGGGTTCCGGATCAGCAGGATGGCCGAGTCGAACATCTCGATCTCCCTCCTACCACTCTCGTGGGTCTTCACACAGATGGTGCGCCGGCTCCGCCAGTGGTCCTTCTCACCCTTGAACCCTGCCCGGGAGAAAGGAGAGGGCCCCTTTGCAGGAAGGCACCGTGGGGCCCCCACCGCCATGGCAGCACACAGATCTGAAGACTAACACGGGTCCCTGAGGGAAAGCTGATATTAAGGGCAGAAGAGAGGCCCATGGATGGCACAGAGAAGGTGCTGGGAGGGCCTGTGGATGGCTCCACAGGCCTGATCCCTGCCCAAGAGAAAGTGAGAGGAGGAGGTGTCCAGGAGTGGGGAAAGATGGTGTCTGCAAGAGAAAGGAGATGGGGCACCCCCTGCAGACCCCCAGGAGACAGGAGGCAGAGGGCCTGACCATGCCCCGTCTCTAGACATTGGAGATACATGTGTTTGGGCATCTTTATTGCCACTTTCACACAAGCATCACAAATAACCATGCAGGCACAGCCAGATGAAGAGACTGAGGCTCAGAGAGGGTGTGTAACTTGCCCAAGATCACACAGCAACAGAGCCAGGGCTCTCTCCACCTAGTTTTGTGTGTCCCTATGAGGCCCCGGCTCCCATTCACCCCCCACAGTGGGGGCAGAAGCCCCATCAGCAGTCTCAAGGCCTGTGTAAGGAGCTGTAGCCCCATCCCCTGAGCATGCCACAGTCCTCTGACAGGGCCCCACCCTGCATCTATGGAGATTCACAACCTTGGACCCGGAACAGGCCTGGCCAAAGTCTCCACAATATTGAGCCCAGCCCTGTGGAACCCAGGGCCCAGCTTCTATGAACGAAGCCCTGCTCCCATTGACCAACCTCTCTGGGGGCCTGCCTTCTTCCAGGGCCCTTGGGCCAGCACTGGGTGCTCAGAACCCGAATGACAACTGGTTGAGAAGCCAGACTCTACCCATCCATCCACAGAGTCACACGTTTATCAACAACACAATTGTGCGCTCATTCTGTGTTGGACTTTATGTCGGGGATAAAGGGGTGAGACTCAGACCTTAAGCTTACAGTCTACAGGGGAACAGCCCAAGTATAATCAGAGCATAGAGGCTATGGGGACAGAGTGGGGGGAACCAAGCACGGGGATGTCGTTGAAGGCTTCCTGGAAAGAAGTCCCCTGGATCTCGTCTCCTGGCCACATCCCAACGTAGCCCATGGCAGCCAGCTCAGGGGACATGCTCCATGAACGTGCATGAGCTTATCTAGGGCTCTTGGAAACATGAGTCCTACTATGTGCGCCCCTTCATGAATGGCTGGGAGGCATTTGTATCCACCAGAGAAGTGAGGGATTTGTTGATAGCTGGAAAACGTAAGCCTCTTTTCAACCTGGAAATCTGGGTTTACCTGATGAGGCTCAACACATTTCAAACTCATCCCTGCCAGGGGCCAAACTCCAAAAGTCTCGGCTTTGATTCCTTCTGTCAAACAGCTGGGAAGTTCCAGGGAAGGAAGAGTCCAACCATGGGCTGAGCAAACTTGAGATCTGGTCTCTGACACCCTGAGACCCAGGGGGCATCTCACGCTGCCTCAGCCAGTGTCAACAGCAGCCACCTTTCCTTGTAACTCAGAGCACGTTCACCCACGACAGGTTCACCATTTTGGCACTGGAGCTGCCTTGTGAATTGTGCATGTGTGTGTGTCACTGCTCTGAGGCCGGTGGCTACATCTAACCAGTCCCATGGGCTCCAAGATGCACGGGGTGTCTCTAAAGCCATTCTGAAGCAGTATCAACCCTTATGTACCCAGATATTTGAGTCATTGGCCCATTGAGCCATTTGTAGAACAAATCAGTCAGCTGTGTGAACAGGGTAAAGGCCTTCTAGATGAACACGGTGGGTAACCGTGACCTGCCCACAGTGGGTGGTTCCCAGGGGACCAGGCCAGAGCGGGCAGAACCACAGGGTTCATCCGGCCCCTCCACCTGCCGGTGCCCACAACTTCCCAAAGACGAAGGGGCTGCTTATGTGGACACCCTCGGCTCCTTCCCAACCAGACCAAGATTGCCATGGTGATTCCAGGAGCCACTGCCAGGCTCAGGAGGTTTCCGCTTTCTCTACGACGTCACTGATACTATCATGTTTCCCTAAACCAAAATCTAATTAAGAAACCCCGAGAAAATGTTGTAACACTCGACAATGGAGAAATATTTTGCCAAATTTAGATCCCCCTTGACTTGTCTGAGGTTCTTCGTTCTTAAACAGCATGCAGACTGGAGCCATTTAAGTTCATTGACTTGGCATAATGAGGCCTGTTATTTCTACAAGGGGAAGATTAGAAATCATAAAACTCTGGAAGATTTTTGTACCTATTTTTAAAAATAGCATTTTTATAAGCTACTCCTTGCCTCCAAAAAAATAAATTAAAAAAAAAAAAAAGATGAGCAGATGAAGTTGATCTCATCTAATCATCAAGGGTTTAGGAAGTGAAGGAAAATTCAAGAGATGTTTATAGAGGGGGAATTCCAGCTACCAGGCTCTCCCTTTGAATCTGGAACAGGCACTCCTTTGTGACTTATCGCCCAAAGTGGAGCCCCGGGGCTGGCTGCCTCAGCATCAGCTGGGAGCTTGTTAGAAATGCCAATTCCCAGGCCCCATCTTAGATCAACTGAATTGGATACTTGGGGGGGGCCCAGGAATCCGTGCTGAATTTAACAAGCCCCCTGGGAGGTTCTTATGCACACTCGAGTCTGAGAAGCAGCACTCTGGTGCTCCAGGGAGCCTGGCGACAGTCCGGCCTCCGGGAGCCACCTTCCCCCACCGTGGCCCTCACTCACCTTTGTTGTAGAGAGTCCCGTCAAAGTAGTAGCTGCCTGTGTAGAAGCCGGTGGCATGCTCGATGAGGTGCCGAGCCCACGTGTTCCCGGCTCCCGGGAAGCTCGACAGAGCCACGAACACTTTGGACTTGGTGGGCAGGAACCTTCTGTCTGTGCACCGGGTGTCTGAAAGTCCAGAAGTCGCCTCAGGGTCACTCGGCCCCATTGTGACTCCCAGACTCACCGCCAGACTCCCCTCCACAAGAACTGCCAGTCCGAGACTCCCACTTAATAGATGGGCACACTGAGGCCCAACGAGGGGAGGGGATTTGCCACCTGGACCTTCGCTGTACAGGTGTGTGGCTGGCCAGAGAAAGCCCCAGTGACCACGAGGCCTCCCATCCCCCACTGCGGGGGAGGGGTACCAATCAGCACCCCTTTGTCTCCACCGCCACAGCTGAACCCAGGCTCCCAGCATGGTATGGATAACTCCAGTCTCTGCAGGAGAGGAGGGATGGGGCGGGGCTGCGCTGACCAATGCCACATACCAGGTACAGCCAACAACGAACCAGGGCCGGGCTAATTCCTGGCCAGTAACCTCTCTGGGCCTCATCTTCCCTCCCCCCAGGGCTGCTGCAAGGAGTACATGAAATCATCTCGTGAAAGCCCCAAAGCCCCCAGGGCTGTGCTGGGTCACAGGAGGGCCTTGATAAAGGTGCCAACATCCCTCCCCACATGCTCTTCCTCTCATCAGCAACTAAGGTCAACTCGGGTAGACTTGACACAGACAAGGGAGATGCTGGGGCCTGGGCACAGCCCAGGAGCCGTACTAGTCCCCATGTCCTGGGCCGGCTTGGGGAGGCCCCTGTGGCCACTGGGCTCCTGTGCCACCTGACCCACAATCTGGCCATGGCTATCCCTCTGGTCTCTGCCTCTTTGCTCTTCGTCTCTTTCTGAAACCACCTTCATCCCCAGAGAGACTCAGATAAAGGTCAGGTGCTCTTCACGCTTAGCCCTGCATCCTGTGTCCAGCCCCCAGGGATGGTGGAGGCCTCTTCCTTCCCATTATCCCAAGATGAGGCCAGCCACCAAGATGCCAGGGTTTTCACACAGAGGCCCTCCCCACCCCAGGGCTGCACACCCAGCCATGGCTAGCATCTCCAAACCCCCAGACCAAATGCCAGAACCAGTGGCGGACACAGGGAGGAGGGCCCTGCATGCCTTGTCCGCCTCGGGGCCAGAACTCACCTTGCACAGGTGTCTGGTAGACCTCGCAGTACTCTGCCAGCCTCTGTGCCTCGGGCTCCTGGCCACACCGCGAGCCGTCCACGGCATCCCGCAGGCTGAACTGGGGCGTGGGGTAAGCACAGTAGCACTGCCAGCCCCTGAGGACGGCCAAGGGAAACTCCTGCCAGGGAAGGAGAGACACAGAAGCATCTCGAGTGAACGCAGCTCAGGTGCCGGGACGGACATGTGGCATGGACTGCCGCCTGCATGGGATCAACAGGGATGTCTGCCCATCCTTCCAGCGCCGGGCTCTGTGCCCAAACCCAGGGGAGACAAAGCTCAAGGAGACGTGACTTCTGCCCTCCAGCAGCTCACAGCTGGCTGGTGACAAGTCAACAGCCAGCCCAGCATGAGCGGAGCCGTGGCAGAGGGGTGAGCCAGGTGCAGAGGGCAAGGAGCAGGGGCTGGAACTGGACTTCCAGACGTCTAGGAGGTCGTCAGCAGTGCCGGGGAGGGAACCGGCACCCGCGAGAGTGAACGTGTGCGTGGGTCAGAAGGAGCCCACACAGGGCAGCTCGGGCTCAACGGGTCACATCTTTAACCACAGACTGCGAGCCCCTCCTCGGGTCTGGAATTCTCTCTGGCCCTCCTGGGAAAGGGACCCAACCCGATTCTTGTGCCTGAAGTCCTCCTGCAGGGCGGGGCACAGGGCCCGTGACAGATCCCACACAGCCATCTCTCCAAGACGGGAGGGGTGGGCAGGAGCAGATCTTAATCCCTCCAAGGCGCTCAGCCCGATGGGGGCCTCCTGAGAACAGGGGCCCTGCCAGGTTGAGGGGAGGGCAGGCGCCGTGCTCCGGGGACCAAACCCGCCCCTGGCAGTCTCCTGTTCCCCTCTGGGGAGGCTGCACCGCACAGTGGAGAGACTGGGGCGCTGAAGTCCGGAAGGCCTGGATGTGAATTCGGGGTCACAGGCCGGGTAACTTTGGGCAAGGTGCTGAACGTTGCTGAATTTCACCATTGAACAAAGGTAACAAAATCCACCTTGCACGTTTGTTATGAGACCAGATGAGAAGGGTCCAAACAGCCCAGGGCTGGGCCTGGCACGCGGCAGGTGCTCTCACGGAGAACAGAACACCCTCAGCCCCTTACGCCCATGGGCATCAGCCACGGCTGCTCAAAACCTCCCCCGCCCCTCCCCCACACCTATCTTTCAAGCATCTACTATATACCAGGAACTAGGGCGAACACTTAACCCCATTTCATCTCTGCCTGTCCCTGCATCTTGCTGATAGGAGATGTGAGCCCCCCTGGAGCGTGGAGAGATGGGAGCGGAGTCTACGAGCCTGTGCGCGGGAGTGAGCCCGTGGGTGGAGAACTTCTCGCTGCTAAGGGGAACGCTGCTCAGACCTTTTATTTTTTGCCCACAGCAAAATCTCATAAATAAATAAATAAATAAGAGAAAATCAAGAGGGCTTCCCGAGCCGGGCTTGGCAGAGCCAGGGATCTCAGATCTCAGAAAAGTCAATAGATGGCGTCCCAGTCGAGGGAGGGTGAGGCAGAGCCTGGGGGAGGGGAGGGGCCATAGGAGGGAGTGGGAGGAGACGCTGCCCCCCCACTTAAGCAAGGCCAGCTTCTCTCCCAGATGCCTCACAGCCCCCAGGAAACCTCTCCCGCCTCCTCGTCCTTCTTCAAGGCTTCGGGGCAGCTTCGCCTCTGCTAGGAATGTCGCCAGGGACCAGGCCCACGCCCCTCTCACACCACACATGTTACACACACACACACACACACACACACACACACGCTATCTGCTTCTAGTGCTCAGAGTTCCCTTTTGCACTGGAAAAATTCTTAAACAACTCATGGGACTGCAAGCAAGCCACTCCCCTTTTGGAACCTTGGTGCCTCCATCTGTAAAATGGACATGTTCCACCAGGCGGTCTGCCTGGAGGAGGCGGAGCCCTCTCACTAGCTTCCTCATGTGAGACCAGGACCTCTCTCCCCACACCTGTCCTGGAGGAGGTCTGAGACTCGGATTTCTCCAGGGATGGAGGATGGGGGTAGGCAGCTGCTCTGGGGGTCCGTGGAGAGACCAGGGAGGAAGCACTGTGAGGGAGAAGCAGCACCAGGTTTATAATCCAACAGATCTGAACTCAAATCCCAGTGCCATGGTTCAATACCTGTGTGACCGTGGGCAAGCCACTGCCCTCTCTGAGCCTTGATTTTCTCATCTGCACCATGGGGGCAATAATGTCCACCCCACAGAGTGCTGGGAGGAAATGCATGGCAAGGGCCCAGGCCAGTGCCCAGCACATAGTAGGTGGCCCCTATTCCTACCTCTTAAGACCTTTAACTGTACTAGAGGCTGGCCCCAGAGCACGTAGCTGACACGCAGAGGACCTGAGAGTTCCACTCCTAAAATTCCTCCCTGAGGCTCCCCGTCACAGGCCCCAAAGCTCAGGGTGCAGCCGAGGTCTGAAGCCCTCCCAGTCAGCACTGCGGCCCTTTGCTCTGATCACACACATAAAGGACAGAATGACTCTGAGGACTCTGCGGCCACTGTGGGCCCCAACCCTGGCACCAGCCACATCCTCCTCCACAGCTGCCGGCCCAGTCAGGGCCATAGGGAGGATCCAGCCCTGGCCCGGGCCACTGTCACAGCGCAGAGCCGAGGCAACCGGACTTGGAAGGGGGTGGACAAAAGGCTGGCACGTGCCATCAGTGTCTCCGGCTAGATGTCCCCCGCCTGTGCCCCCGCCATTCGGCAGCAGAAAGCAGAATCTGTGTCCTGACCCTCAGTCGGAACAGCACCCGTCTGTGTCCCCATGCTTCTGTCCCCACTGGCTGACGGGGCTGCACGGTGACCCCTGCAATTCCTATGCTGAAGTCCTAACCCCCAGACCTCAGAAGGTGACAGTATTTGGAGACGGCGCTTCAAAGAGGCAGTGAAGTTAGAATGGGGCCATCAGGGTCAGCTCCAAGTCGAAGTGACTAGTGTTGTCATATGAAGAGATGAGGACACAGACACACAGGGACTGAGGGTGACTGTGTGAAGACACCGGGAAAGGACGACCACGTGCCAGCCAAAGAGACAGGCCTCAAACAAACCAACACTGCCGACACCTTGATTTCGGCCTTGTGGCCTCCAGAATGGCAAGAAAATAAACTTCCGTTGTTTAAGCCCCCCAGCAGTCTGGGGTATGCTGTGATGGCCGCACCCCCACCTCAGGGCCTTTGCACTTGCTGTGCCCTCTGTCTGGAATGTTCTCCCCCCAGATACCCTCCTGGCTTTCTCCCTCACATTCTTCAAGTCACCTCCTCCGTGAGGCCTTCTCTGGCCACCCCATGTGAAGCTGCAACACCCCTCCCACCTTCATGGGTACACCCTATTCCCTTGCTGGGCTTCCTGACTTTGTTTCACTGAGGAGTCATTGCTGCCATGGAAGGCTGACCCTCAGTCGCTCTGGTGACCGCACATCAAGGCACACGGCAATTCCCCCCACTCCAGAGATTCCTTGGCCCCCTCAGCCACCCCTCCCCCAAGCACCGATGCTCTGATTTCTATCACCACAGATTGGTTTGGTCTGTTCTAGAATGTCCTATAAATAGAATCACCATGTGCACATTTTTGTGCGTCTGGTTCCCTTCATTCAGGAAAATTATTGCTAAATCCACCCATGTCATTTTATGTGTCGGTTGATGGTTCTTTTTTATTGCTGAGTAGTATTCCACGAGTGGATATACCAATTCGTGGATGCATTCACTCGATGGACACCTGGGCTGTTTCTGGTTTTTCTCTGTTATGAACAAAGTGAATGAAGCCACTACGAACATTCTTGCACAAGACTTTCAGTGGATACATATCTTCATTCCTCATGGGTAAATACCTAAGGTTTATGCTTCATTTTTCTCCACAGCACTTGCCACCCATCAACGTACTGTCTATTTGACTTATTTACCTGGTTTATTGTCTGCCTCTATCCACGAGCATGTGAGCAGGGAGTTTTGTATGTCTGGGGTGCCTTGAAGCATTCTCAGACCCTGGAAGAGCATCTAGAACATGGCGGATGCTTAATGAATGTTTGATGGATGAATAAATGAATGAATGAATGAATGTCCTTTCCAGATCCCAACTCCCCACAAAGTTGTTGGCAACAGACTTGGGCACGAGCCTTCTGTTGGTCATGTGCACCCTAGCCACGAGGGAGGAGAAGAAAGCCCTCCACATTGAAGCAGTCCCTCCCCAACCTCAGGACCCCCAGGGGCTCTGCTGTCCTGGGGTTCCTGTTCAGAGACGGAAATTCCACCTGCACAGCCCCTCTACTCGGGGCAGCTGGCAGTCTCCCTCCCCGGCTGTACCAGCGCAGCTGCTGCTGCCGCCACACCGTCCTCTATCCCAGGGCTGGGGACAGGCTGCCCCCACCAGTGACCTGAACCTTTTTGCTTCCTTGACTGGATTAAACTGTCAAGTTGCTGGGTGTTTGCAGAGCGAAGGGAGAGCTGTAGACAGTAATGTGGTTTTATTTACAACATAACCGCCTCGGCGACATCACTGGATTCTGAAAACAGAACAATTTTCAGACCCTTGGGGATTTCTAGGACATGATTTCCATAAAAATTAAATATTGATGAATCTTATCTCTCTGCCAACTTCCTCGCTCCTCCTACCCCCACCCCAAGCTTCAGTGAGAGAGAGAGAGAGAGAGAAAGGAGAAAATGATCAGAGAAAGCAAGGCAGAGAGACAGCGAGAACACAGGTGTGGGACTGTTTCCATCAAACAGATGAGGGGTTAATGAGGGGAGCCAGCTCAGCCTGTGTCCAAGGGCAGGTGGGTACACATCCTGGTCCGCATCCTTCATCTACAGCTGAGCCTGGGTGTCCAGGAGCTGGCCCGCAGTGTAGCAGGCATCCAGCCTGGAGCCATGACACAGCAAGGGCTGGGCACCCCAGGTGGCGGGGATCCACAAGCAAAGGCTTGGTTGTGGCCAAGGGGTCAAGAAGCGGATGTTCGCACAGGCGAGGAGCAAGGCCTTTAGCAAACCAGCCCATCTGGGCCTCATCTCCCTCCATCTTCGTTCCTCCTTGAGCACCTTTCTCAGGGTCTCCCGGATTACACTGAATTACAGGAATTTCAGAGATGAGAACTTCAGGTTTCAGAAGGGGAAACTGAGTCTCAAAGGCAGGTGGCAAGCAACCCAAGACCTCAGGCCATCAGGGTGAGTGGGAACAGAAGCCAGCCTCCTGGACTCACAGTCCAGAGCTTTGGCAGACACCACACTCACGTCCCTGGAGGCAAACAGACGAATGGGGTGGATTTTTGAGGAAATCTGCGAACCAGCACGGAGGCTAGCTCCGACCAGCCTCTTGCCTCCAGGGCAGTTCCCTTTACTCCAGAGGCTGACCTGGACATTCAAGACACAGAAAGGAAAGATGCCCATATAGGTGGCTGCAGGGATGAGGGATAAAGGGGTTGCCTTTTGCTTTGGGGCAAGTGTCAGGCTGAGGGCAAACCCATCCACGAATCCTGTAACTGAGAGCGTGTTTCCCTCTGAGCTGATGGCCCTGGAGTCTGACTGCAGAGTCGGGGGCTGTGAGGTTGGGAGAGGCAGCTACGGGCAAGTGGAACCAGCGCAAGGCTCATCGTCAGGCTACAGCTGTTGACGAGCTCTCGAGCATCTCTGAGCTTTGGTTTTATCATCGGTAAAAGGGGCACAGCTTAATGGTTAAGGGCTGGAGTGAGCCGGTGTGAGTCTAAACTTAGATGGACTGAGTCTTGATGTCTCCATCTGAAAGGGGGATTTGTGTATGGAATGAAATACCTGTGGGGTGCCTGTTGACAGCAGACACTCAGCAACTTGGCTGGTCCGAGTCTGGGGGAGGCTCAGAGCATGGGGTCGGGTGGGGGCTTTGGGCCGTCCCTCTATCTCTACTCTTCTCCATGTGAAGAGCTGACTCACCAGCCTCCTTCCATGTGTCCAGACTCAAAGGTGCTGCCTCAAGATTGTTTGGGGCAAGTGTCAGAATGTGCCCAGGAGGCCCTACAGGATATCCCTGTGGGTGATGGCTCTCACAGACCCGAGTCCCCAGACAGCAGACCTACTCACCCAGCCCCACACAGCACCCACTCCATCAAAGCCCAACATGCATTGAAGAGAAGAGTCCACGACACACCATGTGGCTAGGAGCCACTAAACCCTCGGGGTCCCAGGTGCCTAGATTCCTGCTGACCTGGGAGAGGACCAACGCCTCGTCTTAGGCAGTTTCTCAAACATCCCACACGCAGCAAAGGGAAGCTGAATAATAATGATCATCATAAGCAGCATCTGGAATATTCGGTACTCAAGAGACACCCACATCACAAAACTCTTCCACGTCCCCAAAGTCACCGAGTCCTCCGCACCGTCTGGTGAGGCGTTTCCCCCTCCGCCGATCCCATCCAGCAGACGAGGACCCCGAGGCTCGGGCTGTGTGATTTGGCCAGATTCACGAAACGAGAAAGTGGCAGAGCTGGGTACGTACCCAGATCACTATGAGTAAAAGGCACCTGTCTACCAGCCTCAGGATGATAAGGGTAGTGACTCACTGCTCAAAATGGGCCAAAAGTCTCAAAAGAGCACATATGAAATGCACGTATCCTCGGCCCCAGCAATTCCACATCTGACTGTATAGCCCAAGGAAATAATCATGAACATGCTCAAACGTTTACCTTCAAGGATCTTCATGGCAGCATTGTTTACAAAAGCAAAGAAAAAAACAGAAACTGCCTAAACGTCCGCCAGGAGAGGATGGAATGCCTTGTAGCCATGAAGGGCACAGCACGGCCAAGGGAAAGTTCACGACACATTAGATGAGAAATGGGAACAAACGGAAGGAAAGATTCAATTTTTAAAACACAAACTCCATACACACACCTACAATAAAAGACCAAAAGGGTGTAAAATGTTACTAGTTGTTTTCTCTGACTTTCTCTGGTAAAGTTGTAAGTGAGTTCTAATTTTATTTTTTCATCTCCAAATTTTCAAAGTTTTCTAAAATAGCTATGTATGACCTTTGTAACCACCCCTACCCCCAAAACAATCAATGATCTTTAAAGACACACACACAGTATAACATCGACAGGTTTACCACGGAATTTTTCTAAGAAATCCAAAACTGAAGCCTGTCAGTCACGATGTGACTGGACAGCGTTTGGGCAAAGAGAAAAATTCTTAAGATCAAGACAGTAGCTCACCAAACCCAGACTCTTACAGACCCAGCCCTTGGCGAAGATGTGAGACTGTGTGCCCCATGGAGGCGATGAGTCCACCTGGGATCCGGCGCATGTATGGGGATCCCAGTGGCTTAGCCAGAGCAGCCCCCAGCAGAGAACAGGTGGCTGGGTCAGGGCCACCTTTAAATGGCCCAAGACAAACCCTTAGAAGAAATGTCAGTGGGAAAACAGCCAGGTGATTGCCATTCTGGTTGAAGAACTGATACACTCAGAAGAGGCTAACAGAGGGCAGGCAGAAAGGGTGACCCCTCTCTTCCTCCTTAGTCCTCTCCCTCTGAGGACCATCAGCAGCTGCTGGGAGAACAGACCTCGGCTCACAAGGCGTAATAGCTGCTGAAGCTTCACAGGTTTGTAACCAGTTGGCAGACGGTGTTCGGTTTCACTCATCAGCCCCATGGCGGGAACGCACGCTCCCACAAACCATCTATCCGCTTGCTCACGATATCAGGCCTCAAAATTAACTACCCCAGATCCGAATTGGTAGCAATGCCAATAGCTAAGCTCCCCTCCCTCTCATTCTCTCTTTCCGCCCAAATGCGGGAGGTGACGGGATCTGGAGCACTGAGAACCAGCAGGGTTCCTTCCATCTCCAATACGATCACAGAAAATTAGACGAGATCATTTTACAGTGTTTAAACACACATTACATTGGTCAAGTCCCTCTTGCTGGCAGAGGGTCAGATCGTTAAGATGCTGATAGTGCCTCAAATGTTCTTTTTCTGTCAAACTACACTCTTGGAGCTCCCTAAACCCATTTCAACTAGCTAGCGAAAAATGGTAGAGATTTTTATCTGGGGCCACAAATGAACCTCAGATGGTGCTCAAAATGGGGGCACGGCAGAGAGGGCTCCCCCTCTTTTCCTGCTTTCAAGCCCCACCTCTTGCATCTGCTGCTCCCAGCCCCACAGCCCAGGCGGCCCAAATTAAGCCCCCAGCCCCACCCGCGGATTTTGTTCTGCCCCATTTAACATTTTGCTCTGAGCATTTTCCATCATAAAAGTCTTTGAAAACATTTTCAGCGGCTGTATTACAGTCCACTGGATGGCTGTGGCATAATGTAACCACATCACAGGACATTTGAGCTTATCTTTCTGCCAAATTAGGATGAGACGAAGCTGCCCCTGGGACAGCCCTGCAGCCTCGGTGCCCCGGGCCCTTCTGGAGAGAAAGCGCTCGGCACTTCAGACAGGAAAGTACAGCCAGACACCCGAATTCATCTCTTTCACCCACCCCCAACATCCAGGAGAGGAGAAAGAAAAATCATGCCTGCAAAGAGGCCCCTGCAGGGGAGGCCTGGCTTGGCGGAACTTCCAACCGATCCTGCATCCACCAGACCTCCACGCCAGAGGCAAAATTTGCTTCCTCATCCTCACCAAAGAGTTGGAAAAGACAATCGTTCACCAGGATTCAGACCCCTGGGGAAGGTGGGCCATGCTCGGGCCTTGCTAAGCTGACACCTTCAAGCAGGCCCCCTAGGGCAGTGGCTCTCCACCGGGCGGGGTTGGGGGGGTGGGTGATACTGTCCTGCAGGGGACATGTGGACATGTGGCCATGTTTGGAGACAGTCTGGGTTGTCACAACTGAGGGAGGAGGTGCTATCGGCATGTAGTGGGTGGGGGCCAGGGATGCTGCTAAATATGCTAGAATGCACACACAGATCCTAAAACACTTCTCTGACCCAAAATGGCAAGAGTTGCAAGGTTGGCAGACCCTGCTTCAGAGCGAAGTCAGAGCCCCGGCAGAGCCCACACCAGGAAACTGCAGAGCCGAGAGCTGACGGGGGCCGCGCAGAGGGGTGAGTCCAAGTCACCTCGACATCCACAGCGGGAGGTGAGGGAGAATGTAACGACAGCCTGGGAGCCAAAGACTCACTCTGTCGGCTGGATGGTGGTTTTCCCTGGATGCGCGACATCTGGGGCATCGTCGTTGCCTGACCCGGAATCTCTCACTCCAGAGCCAGGTCACAGGTCACCCTGAGGCCTGCTGTCTCTCAAAGGGATCCACAGAGGACACCTCACTCCAGAGCATCCTTCCTCTAGCTACGAGGCATCCCACCCCTGCCTGCCACGCCGTCAGCAGCTCCCTCTCACCTACTGAAAAATGCCTGGACTTTGAGGCAAGCATCCAAGGCCCATTGCCACTTGCTCCACCTACTTCCATACCACACCATGTGGCCTCCACGTGGGGCAAGCCAGGCTGCTCTCCTGCCACCTTGCTCCTGCTCAGCAGCTGCCTAGTCTCACGATGCCCACCTCACACCCCTCATCTGTCTGTTGATTCTGCCCCGCGTCCTCCAGCTCCAACCTTTCCAAAAAATGGCAGTCCTCTTCCCTCAGCATCCCTCCGAACCTCTTTCATCCCCACCAGACGCTGACCCTACTCCACCGAGGGTCAGAGGCGCCCAGCTCCTGTTGCAGCCCTTCCCCAGCTGTGAGCTCTGCCTCCTGAGTGGGGCCGCGTCTCCCCCATAGCTGTGCTCTGCGGGCACCCCCGGAAGGGTTAGCACATGTGTCTGGCCACACCCCACTCAGTCTGTCCTGCTAAGACCCGCTTTCAACTTTAAAGCTGGAAATGATGACTCTGCTCCTCACAGCTGCAAAATTCTGTGCCTCTGAACAATGGGACCTGAGGAAATGCCCATCCTCCCAGCCCCATCCGACAATACAGGGGAGGCTGGATCACAAACAGCCTCAACACAGATGCCAGCGCCCAGGCACCCTGAGAGCAAATGTCATTTCTGAGCACCTGGATGCCCTTTCATCCTCCTTCTGACCCGGACAATTCATGGCAGCACTGGCCAGAGGCGGGCGGGTAACTTGTCCTTGAAACAGGTCACGAAAGGAAGCATGGAAGGTGCTAAGGGGCAAGATGGCGCAGGATGCCAAGAGCCCGCACTGCCTTTTGGTACATGCTCCAGTGCAAACTGCAGCGACCTGGATTTGTGCCAGTAAACAGGAAGAAAGGCTGAAAACAGATGTTGAAGAGTTTTATGTCTTTAAAATCGATGTCTGGAACCACAAGGCAGAATTCTCTGAGCCCTCGTGGGCTGCCCAAGAGGAGGCGCCCCCAGAACACTGGGACATCTATCTAGGATGCTGCTTTGAAGCCACCCTCCCCAAAACAAGAGTCACAAGGGAGCCCTGTTCCCTTTCTGGCATCAGTGGTGGGGTGTAAAATTCTATAACCTTTGCTAAGGGCAATACGGCAAAGTTTGCCAACATGACGATGACGACACAGCCTTAGACCCAGGATGTCCTAGGAATCCTATCTTACAGATCCACGGATGCCAAGTGACCTCCCTACAAGGATAGCCATCACAGCCTTGTTTGTAAAAGCAAAAGACTGGAAACAACCTAAATGCTTACCAGCAGGGGACTGGTTACATAAATCATAGCACATCCATGTAATGGAATAAAAGAACGGAAGGTGCTCTGTGCCGATAGGCAGCGATCTCTAAGACAGACTGCTAAGGGGAAAGAGTCCAGGGCAGGGTGGTATGCGTAGCTCACTACCATCTGTGGGGTTTGTAAGGGAATCATGACTTTGTAAAAAAACAATGGCTGGAATATTTATGGAATCTGAAAGTGGATGCAGGAAGTCAGGACCATCAGCTGCCTCCAAGGAAGGACACTGAGGGTGAGGCCCAGGGACCAGAGGAAGCCTCTGCCCTCTCCACCTCTGGGGTCTTTTTATTGTGTTCCATGTGAGCATATCATCTACTAAAAAATAATTTAGAAGCCCACACAGCCAGGATGCACTGCCTGTCCCACTCCATTACTCTAATTTCTTCTCATCTCTCCTGTCTCCTCCTCACACACTCACCCGCCGGTCCCCTTCCCTGCCCCCCGGATGTCACATGGAGAGGCAGCAACATAAAAAGCCCCTGGACGTGGTGTCAGGAGCGGGCTGTCAAGCCAGCCTCCCCCTCGGTGCCTGCGTGCGAATGCTCTCACTTCTGCAGACCGGCACCTGCTTTTGCAGCGAGCACAGATCAGAGATCCCCCCTCACTGAGCACTGGGAGGATTAAAGCAGACCCCCAGCGGGAAGGTCCCCAGCACAGCACCCAGCACACAGGACAACACCCCCAAGTTTGCTGGCTGAGGAGGCCTGCCGTCAGCCTGTCCTCTGATTCCAGTGGGGGGCTCTCCAGGGAGCAGCTCTGACTGCGGGTGGGAAGCAAGCCCTGAGAGAGCGGCTCGCTGCCTTGCGTGCGTGTGTGAGCAGGTGTCCCTGCTGTCTCTACCCACGGCTCTGCTCCCACGGGGGGAGGGGGGAGAAGGGGGCCCCAGGCCAGATGTCTGCGAATCAACAGACTGTCTTCTCGGCTCACTGCATTGTGTCTCGTGAGGCCTGACGTCCAAGACATCCTTGGCAGTGGCTTCGGAAAAGCTGGAGATGCAAGGGAGCCAGTTCAAAGGCTGCACTTGTGCAAGACAAAAGAGCAAGTGAACGGCCTCATCTCCCCTCACCTCGCAGGGAAGCATCCCAAGAGGGCTGCGAACACGGAAGCAGAGGGCAGCAGCTCCCTGGGTGGGTGGGGGACAGGGGAGGGTGTGCTCCTTGATGTCCGAGCACATCTGCTTTCCTTGAGCCCACGTCCTGCCCTCTTCACACCGCCAGCCGACGGGAGCAAGACTGAGCTCAAATCCTGGCTCCACCACCCACTAGCTGTGTGACCTCAGGCAGAATGCTCAAGCTCTCTCTGCCTCAGTTTCCTCACCTGCAAACTGCAGACAATCACATCACCTATCCTGAAGGATTGTTACGAGGATCAAACGGGCTAATGTGTGTCAAGCGCTCGGCACGGTCCCTGGCACAGAATAAATGGTCAATACACGTTAGCTAGCGTTGACACCCATCGTCCCATCGTCATCCTCATCATCGCCAAGGCGCTCCTCTCTCCTAGCCCCATTCTGCCACACTGCCGGTGTCACAGTCCCACAAGACTACTGAACCCCAGCACAGAGGAGCAGCCCCAAACCCTAGCCTCCTGGCACCTCGGGCCATCTCTAGGGCCACAGCAGCCAGCCCAACTTGCAGACCGCTGGACGCCAGCCTCAGCTCTCAGTGTTCTTTGGCCGGCCGGATGGGTCTCAGCAGCTTCACTTCACAATCCCCTGCTCCTGCCTTTTGCAAGCCCCACCTGGCCTCGACCCCAACTTTTCCCATGAACATGCAGGGACAGTGGCCTTTGGTGCCCAGCCCAGCCCTTGCACAGTCACGCTCCACTCCTCAGCGCAGGCTGCAGCAGAGGTGCACATGTGACTCCGGCCTCTGAAGTCTGATTCACCGCCTGACGCTGACAGCGCAAATAACAGAAAATCCATCAGCTCTCCCCAAGTCCAGAGCCAGCATCTTCCTGCCTCCAAACCAAGTCAATTTAACATCTGACACTTGTGCCAAGAGCTCACGGCGGGAAAGACACGATCCTTTCAGCTTTACAACCTCCGCCGACAATTCCCCACCTGGCCTCGGACCGCCAGCGTTAGTGCCAGGCTCCCCGCCGGCACGGTGGGTGGTGTCACACCTCTCTCCCCGGCTCCCACCCAGGCTCTGAGAGGGGACGTCTGCAGCCCAGCACAGGCACTTGTCCCCTCGCTGAGACCACAGCACATGCTGGATGGTTCAAGGACAGCATTGTGAAATTATAACTGGTCTTACTTTCTGGGAACAAAATCCCGAGCACATCTCTACGGTCACGTTGGCCTGTGTCAGCGAGTCGGGGAAGGCGTGCGTGACATTCTCTGGCAGCTTGAAGCACCCTCGGTACGTGACGGTCCTCCCTGTGGGGAGGGAAATGGGTTTCTGGTGAGAAGTGGTGTCCACAGTTGTTGGTGTCCGTCCCAAGGGAAAACAGTAGCTTCAAATCCCAAAACAGGTGTAAATATACTCAGCAGGGGTAGATTTCAAATTAGAGAGTGCAAACTGCCCTCGATGGGGTGTGGTTAAGCCAAGCTCCCTGGAGATACCAGGCCCCAGAACTACGGTCACCCAGGGGCCACGTGGCTGAAACTGTTCAGCTCAGATCTCTCTTCTCCCACCAGCTCTCAAGGGGCAGTGTTCATTCACCTATCCATCCTTCCTTCCTTCAATAAATTGGGATTATGCATCTATTATGTGCCAGATTCTGCACTAGGTGACCTGAGAGGCTGATATTCTAGAAAATCCTATGTCCTCCCCACACAGGCATGAGAAGAAAAGTAGGCTGGGGAATCTGAAATCCTGCCACGTTCCGTCTCACAGTGCCCTCGAGTCACACCACTGCTTTGCTTTCTCTCTGGTCTTAAACTCCTACCCAAATTCTAGGAATACTTCTCAAGCCGGTGTTACAAAGGAAGCCTCGTGCCAAGCTGTTCTCCAGACCCCTGGTGGAGAAGTCCAGCTCCCTAGTTGGCTTCCTGGGTGGTGAACCAACCTTCTGCAATGTTCCAGTACCAACTGCTCATATTTCTTCCAGACTCATCAGAGTTTCTCTAGGTGGCATCCTGATTCACATCCTATGCTCTTTTTAACAGCATCTCCTGAGGCTCAGCATCTCGCCCAGCTGTCTCCACCTGCCACACCTCTTGCCCAGCAGCAGAAATCCTCTCAGCAGCCACAGTCCCTGTGCCCAGGCTGTCCTGGTCACCCTCCCTTGCCATGTGCCCCAGAGCCTATCTCCCGGGTGTCTGTCCCACCCCAGTACAGCTGGCTGAGGACCATAGCCCAGTCTATCTGGATATTTTGTTCTTTTCGGGCCAATGATGCCACAGGACAGGAAGGAATTCCGTGAGCCCAGCACAAGCCACCTCCCAGGCCCTTACCCCAAAGCCAGGGCAGAGAGCGGGTTGTGGGAGACGCAGCCCCATCAGGGTTCCACGGCGGGAGGGCTCTCTGCATGCAAAACGGCAAAGCCGGACCAAGCCTGGGATCTGGAAGCCCATCCGATGGACCACAGCACCACTGGTCTGGACGTTAGGGCACGGGCCTGTCAGGGCACGGGCCTATTAGGGCACAGAAGGAAAGCAGCCGGGTGCTGGGAACACAGTCCAGGCTGCACATCCTAATGGCCTGGGGTCAAGTCCTGGCACTGCCAGTGACTCGCTCTGAAACTTGCGTGTGTCATGACTCAGAGACTCTCCATTTCCTCACCTACATAACAGCCGGCAGCTAGAGTTGTTCTAAGGAGCAACGTGTACCCGTGTGTCAGCTCCTCATGGGGCTGCGTCTCCCACGACCCCCTCTCTGCCCTGGCTTTTGGTGTAAGGGCCTGGAAGGTGGTTTGTGCTGAATTCCTTCCTGTCCTGTGGTGTGACTGACCCCAAAAGAACAAAATGTCTAGATGGACTGGGCTGTGGTCCTCAGCCAGATGCACTGGGGTGGGACAGACACCAGGGAGACAGGCTCTGGGGCACGTGGCAAGGGAGGGTGACCAGGACAGGTAGGGCACAGGGAGAGTGGGGTGACCAGCATCCCAGTGAGTCCTAGGCCGCAGGGAGGTACAAAAGAGAGGTGCATCTGGGCCACTCCCGTGCTCCCCACATCCAGCCCTGAGCCCGACACACAGCAGGTGCCCAGTAACTGCTGATGAATGCATGAACATGACAGGGCACGTGAGGGACCAGTGTGAACTCAACAGAGTATGAGGCGAGAGCTGCCAGAGGTGCAGCATCAGCTGCCCTGGACCTCACTGAGGGGCTGTCAGCGAGGTGGCTGCCATCCAGTGCAGTCTATTCCATACCTTCTCCCTCGCTCCCCAGGGAGAGCCCGACGGCCACTCGGGGCAAGAGACCTCCAGGCAAGGCCACTGCTCAACTGCTCAGCACCTGCCTCTGATCCCAACCCAGGGGCACGTTCTGGGGGCTTCCTCCGTGTGGGTGCTCCTCGCTAGCGAGAAGATGAAATTGAGGATGGCCACCTGGTCACCTCTTGACACAGATCCTGTCGCCTCATCCCCTGGAGAAGGGAGTGGGCGGGCAAAGGTCAATCACACGGGCTCCATAGCCTGCCGGAAGGGGTGGCCATCACACTGTTTTCAACATGAACCACGACATCAGGTCTAGCTGACTCAAGGTGTGACGCTGGCTTGAACCACTGGGCTATCTGACCCTTAACCAACGGGCAACCTAAAGCACAATCATCTCTAAGGGTCAGTGGCTGAGCAGGAGGAGCGGGCAGGGCACCCCAGAGCCCACAGATAGACCTGGTCCTGCTGGGAAGCAGGGGTGAGGAGTCGGGGGGCTAATGTTGTTTGAACCCAGAGAAATCAAAGCTCCAAGAAGCCAGCCTGGAGCAGTGTGGTCCTCAGGAAGCCCATTTGGATGCCCAGGTGACAGGGAAGGACTCAATAGACCCACACACCACACCACGGCAAACCCTCGTGCCAGGACAGGGCCTGGCACAGAGTAGGTGTCAATGAGCGCCTGTTGAGTTAACGGTCTCATTAGTGAATTCATAGGGTGTCGTCAGGTCTCCACCCTGTGCCTGTTCCCTCATCTGAGGCCCTTGTTCCCAGACACGTCCTGTCTGAAGACAAGAAACACCTGAGCAGCAACCTGGCCGGGTCTGAGCACTGAGCCGCTCTCCCCGTCACTCTGGCCCCACAGACAGTGGCCAGGATTGGCTTTACGCTCACCCACGGCTCTCATGGCTGGGCTTCTGTACCGCTCGACAAACTCACTCACTGCTAGGAGAGCTCTCGCAGAAACCCCTCTGCAGTCTCAGCTGCTGGCCTGACACCTCCTTCTCTGAGCTCTGCCCTGTTCTTGAACTAACCCATCAGCTCTCCTGGAGCCCCATTATTAGGACCACGGCCAGAGGTGACTGTGTGCCTGAATCAAGGTGGCTGGACACTGGGCTGTGCCTCCATCATCTGCTGTCCCACCATGGCCAGTGGTGGTGGGAGGTCTCCCCTGCTCTGACTTCTTCCCAGCCCGGCCCCACCCCCAGTAATGAAAAGGATGGCCCCCGATACGTGCTAATGCGCACAACCATATTATTTTCGAAAGGAGCCTTTTATCATTAGATTAAGTGGATCTGGGGTTCAGCATCTTGCAATGATGAGTTTCAAATGCACCTAGTTGGGCCCCTCACTTATGTCTATTTGACAGCACTTTTAGTCGAAATTCTTGGGGGTTCAATCTTGCTGTCAGGTGCATCAGCTCCCTCTCCCTCATGGCGGATTACTTCCTCCTGGGCTCTGTAATTTCAAATTGTAAGCTCGTCTTCCGTGAGAATTTATCCATGGGAACTCTTTACACCTGGGTTGGTGGCACAGCTCTCAAGAGAGATCTTACATCTGCTTCTGCCAGCATCTCCAGATGGCCTGGAGCCAATCTTCATCTTGGAGCTTTCTGGACCAGGCAGCTAGCAGAAATTTGAACTTCAAAATGCATCCAAACGCGGGCCCGCAATTACAAATTCTTAGGAAGATTTTTTTTTTTCCACCCAAAGCTCAGTTCAAAACAGAAAAATGGACATGTTTTCTTTCTATCTCCCTGAACTGAGGTGGTATTTTTTTTTTTTAAATCTAAAATTTTATTGATTTATACTTCAGTGAAATTGAATCCTACTTTATGCAGAGGCTTCAATCCAATTCCATTCTCTGGCAGGTCCCCAGCCTCCTTTTCTGCCCCACTCGGACACTGCAACCTAAGCCATGTGGCCCCCAGGACCAGCCACTCCCCTGCAGAGCCTCAGAGCTGCACAGTGACTTCTCGTGCTCTCAGCTCACCAGTAGGACTCTTACTTCCCTCTTTATTCCTGAAGCCAGGGATTTCCTTACTTCCTCGCTCGTCCAGCTATGCATTTAAAAAAATGTTTATGCAATTTTATCTAGGTGTTTTTCTAGGTGTTTTATCTCTAAGAAACTCAGATTATCTGGTCTGCCCTATTGCTAGAAATCTAGGTCTTCCTCTTTACTTTACAAAATACACTGGAACCCAGAGAGGGGAAGCAAGCTGCCTGAGGCCACATAGCATGTCTGAGACATATCTAGGCCTAGGCGCCACTTCCTGATCAGCTTCTCTCTCCTGCAGGGGACAAGGAAAGATGTGCCTCAGTCATGAACTCAAGGAATTTTGGGCAGACACTAACCACTCCCCCTGCCACAAGCCTGTCCAGGGAAGGCAATAAGGGAGGAAGGGCACAGGTTCTGTCCCACGTCGTTTGGACGAGGGACTGTGGACAATGAGCAGTCAGAGAGCAGGGGACAGACAGAGCACTGGTGAGGCTGGGACACTCACGCTTCCTGGAGGCTGGCTGCAACTCCTCCACGCGATACACAGAGAGCCGCCCAGCACCCCCGCACGCGGAGCCCTTCTCCCCCTTGCACTCGTGGTTACACTCCTCCGGCCCGACACTCATCGCTGGGAGCCGGTTCCCGCAGTAGCATTCCGCTCCGGCCTCCAAGCCAGCGTAGACGTAGGAGCTGCAAGGAGAGGGGGTCTGGGGTGAGTCATGACCTCGGCCCAGAGCTGGGGCTGGGGTCCTGACAGCACAGAAGTCTGGATCAAGGAACGGAGCTGGGGCTGGGGCCAGGATAAGGGCCGGGCTTGGAGCTGAGGGCAGGTCTGGGGGAGGAGGGGCCACAGCCCTTAGCACACGGCCGGCCTTATACTTAGGTGTCGTCTGGCTGAGTTTGGGGAACAGTCTTTCCTCCATGATAAGCTCATTTAATCAGCCCCATTGGTCCCTCTTGTCAGCCCTGAGCTTGGTCCCCTGAGGTGCCATTCACGGTAACAGGTTGCAGTGGGTCCAAAGCAGTGGTGTGCGGGTCAATTGGTCCCCAGTATGGGAGGAAGGAGCCCTAATCCGTGGCATTTGTCAATTTCTGTGGTGTAAATCCTCCCATCATTGACGATTTCAAGCTACCAACAGTTTAGTAATGGGCTTATAGTATTTCTAAAAATGTACGTTTGCCCTCGTGAGTCA
The DNA here is from genome assembly GCF_021613505.1 of Equus quagga. Lineage (NCBI taxonomy): Eukaryota > Metazoa > Chordata > Mammalia > Perissodactyla > Equidae > Equus > Equus quagga. Next base: position 68,264,602 of record NC_060277.1, on the reverse strand, counting down.
GCATGAGCTGCTCCTGTGCCCGGCTGGTCCAAAGCGCCTGCCCCACGTGGTAGACAGGCCTGCTGCAAGCTGTCCTCCCCAGAGATGGTTCCTCCCCTCCTTTAACCGAGTCCTAACACCGTCGGCAAAGGTCACCAGTGGCACCTACAACGTACCACACAGGACTTTCACCATGGAAAGAGGCGACCGTTTTCAAACTCCCATCTGAGTGGACCTACGCATAAAAAACCCAGATTGAAAACCCAAATACAAGCCTCTAATCCTAGTTTGGCCCCTTGCTAGCTGTGTGACCCTGAACATCACTTACTACCACTGAGTCTGTTTCCTTAACTGTTAGGAGAATGAAATGAGACTGTGTCCGTCTCAGCTTTATCTAGACTGTAAAGCAGACCTGAGCAGGGATGCTGTCCTCTCCTTCTCCAGCCTCAGTTTCTCCATCTATAAAATGGGCACAATTCACTGCTACCTAGCAGAAGGTGGTGAGGATTTATATGACGCAGTAAACGTGAAAGAATCTAATGTGACAGGAATAAATCAAGAGTCCTATCTGCCGATCCTGTTTCACCCGTCTCCTGTGCATGAGCGTGTGTGCACACACACACAGTGAGCTGTGAGTGCCTCGATGGCAGGGACTGTCCCCTGACAGACAACTGATGTCCAGTAACTACTGGGGAAGCTGGTGGTTTCAAAAAAGCAAGACTTGTCATAAACACAAGATAGAAACTTTTCCAACAGAACTTGAAAGGTCCTTAAGGAAATCTGGGGGGAAGCTCTTTATTTTATCTTAAACATTTGAGTAAACTGAGGCCCAGGGAAGGAAAAAAGCTCAGTAAAGTCACACGGTGAGTGCCTGGCGCAGCTGGACTGGAACCCCAGTCTCCCGGCAGCGAGCCCGGGCCCCTTCCACAGCCCCGCTCCATTTCAATGCACTGTCTTTGCTCTGGACCACTGGGGTCCGACCCATCTAGCTCTAATTACACTAGGACAGACAGCTGGCAGCCGTGTCACCCTGTCACAGGGCAGACTCTTGACCTTACTTCCAGTGGAGTTGGTGCCCCGGGGCCCCACACTTACCGCTCGGCACATGCATCCTGGCAGTGGGGGACGGTCATCTTTCTCAGGTCATAAAACACGGCCCCCTTCAGGGTCCTCTCTTGGCCATCGTCACTGAAGCATCCAACATAGGTGCCTGCAGGGTGGGAAACACAGCCAAGGCTCAGAGGCCCAGGAGAGAGGGGAGTCCTAACCGTGGGCACCCCTTAGGATGGCCCCTCCTGGGTAAGCCACCCCTCAAAGAAGCCCAGGGGATGAGGCTGCAGTCCAACCTTCCCCATGGTGCCTCTGGACACTTCCACTTTGTCCTCTCCCTGCCCATTTTCCTAGTTAATGGCCCACTATCCCCCCAAGACACGCTGCCAGGAGCCTGGCATCAGCCCGAGTACCGCTTTCTCCCACCACCCTCAACTCACGAAGGCTGGCTGGTTGAATGGCCTCCCCTGTCCCCCTCCTCTCCATCTTTCCCCTCCCAGGCTCGGAGAGGCAGGTTCTGTCGCCTCCTTGTGATCCAGAGGGAATAAATTAGTTACGGAAACTCTGATTTTAGCTAACCTAAAGAAGATCGTGCAAACCCGGAGAGCTATTTCAAGAAAAGATCGGACGTCCCAGGAGGGAGAAAGCCCCCATTGCTGGAGGTGTGTAAGCAGCATCTGTCAGCGTGAAAGCGAGCTGTGCCGTGTGGAATCAATAGGGCGAATGGACAGTGAGTCCTGGCCAGTGGGCGCATCTCTGGCACATCCCTGGAAGAGGACACTGGGGTACATGACTCTAGGAAGCAGGGGCAGCGCTGACCCAACCATGCCCACATCACTGGGAGCCCTGCGCCATCACTCCGAGGGAGGAGAGCGGGAGGGGTCTCCCAGGGATGCGCGGAGAAGCCCGGAGAGCTCGAGCACAAAGCAAGCGCATTAGGCATGTAAATGTCAGTGCGCCGTGCCATGTGAAAGGAGCAGCGCCTCGGGAGTTTGCAAACACGCCATCACACGGTCCCCAGCTGCGGAGGCGCATCCACATCCACGATAGCTGCGGCGAGATCCGGCTCGGGCGCCCGTGATGAAGATGCTGCGCGTCTCTCCGGAGAACGTCTGCACTGGGCCCCGGGGCGTCTGAAACGGCGCCTGTGCGGAGCGCCGCAGCCTTCGGAAATCGGCTAGTCTCTGGGAAGGAACAAGGCCTCCCACCCCCATGCCGCTTCCCAAAGGGCTCCATGATGAGGAGGACCGTCCTGGTCTCCCAGTCTGGGAGCTCCCTGAGGGCAGGGGAGACTCGTTCTCATTCCCGCTAAGAACCTGGCGCAGAGCCGGAGCCCGCGCTGCCCGCTGAGCGGGTGGGAGGAGTGGGTCTGCCAACCCTCGCTCCCGGCCCGAAGCAGGAAGCCATCTTTCTGGCTGTGAACGCCGCACTGAATTCTGCCTCTGACCTGGGCTAAATCACTTCACCACTCTGTGCCTCGGTTTCCTCAACTGTCACACGGAGAAATGCCCTCCCCACCTGCCTCTCCCGCCCAGGCTCCTTTCTCCTGCCCCACCTTTGGACCTGTCCCTGTTCCCCTGCCATGTCCACCCTTTGCTTCCTGCCTGTCCTTTACGGCTTGTCTCCCTGACCACTCCAGCCCACGATGGCCTCCCCATTCTCCAGATTCTCCTATTTTGTATCTGGAAAACTTGTCACTCAAATCCCTATCATTAACTGTTGTTATTGTTAAAATCTCTTTCGCCTGTTGTGTCCCGTCTCGGCAACATGACTTAAGGCTCACTGAGGGCGGGGGCCACACCTTTACTCCAGCTGGTGACCCCGCAGGAACTCACTGGGGTAAGGCACAATGTCATCATGCACACCTCCTTGTCAACGTGGGTTAGAGCTCCTAAAAACCACACTGATATCCTCTGAGAGCCAAGAGGAGGGGCAGAGACCCCAGATGCAAGGAGGGGGCAGTCCTATGGACGACTGCAATCGGCAGTTCCCAGGGCTCCAGTTTAAGGAAGCAAAGCGGAGAAACACGACCAAGACGACAGGAGACTGGACCCTCCGCCTCGGCAGGAACGGCTGAAAGACCCGGAGACCTCCAATTAGAGAACCCGGGGCTGCAGAGGGAGCCACGGTCACCTTCTTCAGTGTCTGCCAAAGGGTCTTGCCCCCTTCCAGGCAACGAAGCTCTAGAGGTCACCTTCAGCCCAGCTGCCCATCGGCACACACGTGGCCCCAGCCACTGTCTGTCCACAGGCACAGGCCACCACCCTCTCTTCAGGACTCCCAGACACCCCCAGGCCTGTGAGCTTCTTTCTCTCGAGGGAAGTCTCAGGACTACTGAGGCCAGAATGGACCGCTGCAAAGCTTCCAGCCAGATCAGCGAGAATGCATCGTTCTCTGCAGCCCCCTACTTTGTGAAAGAAAACTAGTATTTGAGAAATATCTGATGTGCTGCTCAGCAAAGAAGAAATGCTATTACAGCCTTCAATTAAACATCCCGGACACAAGCTCGGGGGTAGTTAAACATTTACCACGGTAATGAGAAACTAACCAAAAGGTTCTAAAGGCGCCTGGGCTCAAGACCCTGGCAGGCTGAGACGGGCACGTCCATGTTTCTGGGGGAGTCAGGGGACCTCAACTTTGGGAAGGGGCTGACTTAGTCTCAAATCTAAGCTCCACTGCTGTACAGCTGTGTGACCTGGCAGGGGCACCTTGCCCTCTCTGAGCATCAGCTTCCTCATTTGTAGGATGGGACTAAGGTTCCATGGAATTCCCGGCTGGTTGTGAGAATGCCATGAAGGAACACGGGAAACGTGTCCGATGCAAGTAATAGCGCTCGTGGCGACTGTTTTTATTGTTAATCTATCATTATTAATAATAAACATTTTTAAATTACTTTATACTTCCCTGCAACTCAAATTCTTCATCATTAAAATGGTGATAGCACCGCTTGCATATAAGGCTGTTTGAAGATTAAATTAAATGAGATAATAGACGTACCTCTGTACAGAACAATACTTGGCACACAGATGTTCGAATAAGTAGCAGCCATTATCATTCTGATCCTACACCCTAACCGGGGACCCAGTGTGAGGACAGTTCAGTAAATATTAGCTGAATAACTACCACATTAATAAAACAGAGAAAGAAATGGTTTCAAGCGGGCAGGCTTGGGTTCCTCAGAAAACGAGTGGCAAATCAGCTACCAGCTGGCCAGTTGATGGAACTGACCGGTCTGGAGAGGAAACCCATGCCTGGCTGGCCTGTCTCCGTGGGTAGCAAGGGCCTGAGACGCAGAAGTCCCTGCTCTGTTCGTGAGGAGGAGGTGAGCCCTTTTTGCTGGAAAAATAACAAATGGCTTTTCTAACTCCCTGACAGAGGCGAGAATGTGCAGAGAAGAAAGGACTTCCGAGGGATACGCTGGGACACATTCCGAGGCGGATTTATTACTTTCGGCTGAAATGGAGGCAATGCATTATTGTCTGTGACTCCGCATCTGTTCATTTGCACATCAAAATGGACATGCCGTGAGGCTATTAACGATGGCTTTGGAGATATTGGAATGTCTTTGGAAATTACTATCAATAAAAAACAAACTGGCTATGGAGAAGTTACTATTTTTCCCCTAGTAAACTTACTGACATTTTATTCCATTATGGATGTTGTCCAAGGTATAATGAAATGCCCCGTGATTGATGGCACCTCCTGCAGCTTCCGTGCCTCGCAGGAGCCCCTTTCAGGAGGATGGCGGGCTGCCCGGCCGCAAAGAGACGCCCTCTTTGTCTGCAGCCCCAGCAGCTGTCCCGAGGGCTGGCCTATGGGCTACCCTCCACCAGGAGGCCCGCCGGGCTGTGCAGGGTCCACGGAGCCCCAAGAGGAGAGCGGGGCTCCAAGAGGGTTCCCAGGCTAGTGCCCCGCTTTTCTCCCCTTTCTCTGAAGCTCTCCAGTCACGTGACACCACAGCCTCTCCCAGGGCACAAATTCTTCCTTAAATCCCGGGGGATATTCAAAACATTTAAGAGCCTATGGGGTACACTGTCCAGCAGAATCTCCACCAGTCCACGCTGGCACTTGCTCCTGATGCTTCTGCTGGCCCAGGCATTAACCCTTCACTTGCTGGGTCATGGGGAGGTTTGGGGGGTCACTGGGGAGGGAAGCAGAGTGTAGGGGTACCCCAGGGGCTCAGGGCAGTAACCATTCCAATATTTTAACAACTGATAAGACCATCCTGGTGTGTAATGCTTGACCATCAGTCCGTCTCCTGAGCCTTCCCTGGACCCCTTTCCACCACTTCTTTAAGTCACTGGAGATGACAAAGTAAAGGGGTGCCCAGTGGTTCTCCTGGACATGCACACTCTACACCATGGGCTATAACGAGGTCCCCGAGCCCTCCTCTCTGCTGGCCAGCCACTGTGAAGTCAGCTTATGAAGTACCAGTCAATTCTGTCTAACGAGTCCAAAGCCCTTTGCAGCTGCCTCTGTCATGCCTCCATCGTGCTGTTGGAATCCCTTGGATGTACATCTGATTCTGCCACCAGACCAAGATCCTCGAGCGCACAGTCAATAACACCCATGGAGACTCATACATGGATCCTCACTAAGTGTACTGAGAGCAATAAAGAGAGGAATTGTGGCTAATTTGCCCAAGGTCACAGAGCCAATAACTGACAATACCAAGAGAGGAATCCAGGTGTGTTTTCAAAACTTGTGCTCTTTCCACAGCTTCCTCTCAAGAAATCCATGTTGACTTTGTCAGTCATTCACACTTTAGTCTAAATGAGGTGCAGCGCTAGTGCCATCTGCAAAGAGACCCAGTTTCTTAGTATGTCGGGGAAAGTTTACAGAAATCATACCTGTATAAAACGAGCTACAGAATCAGTCCCTCATTTCTCCCTATTTCTTACACGAAAGCCTTGCTGAGGAATCCCACAGCAAGGGCTCTTCAGAAGAAATTAGGGCTCTAACCTAGATGATTTCAGAAGAAACTTCCTTCTACGGAGACAGGAATGCACAGTCCTCCAGTCTTCGTTTTCCTGGGCTTCTAGAGTCACCCTCCTACAGCGAGCACAGCCTGGGCTCCTTTCTCTTCTCTGGACCCTCTCCTCATCCCCAGGAGAAAGCCAAATTCCCTGGCCCGGTACTCACATCCCTCTGTGACTCAGGTTCAAGCCGTGACAAGGTTCAAGCCAAAGTCGTTCTGAATGCACAGCCCGGGCTCTAAGATGAGCCTCACGACTCACCTCTTCCTATATCCCGCCACTGAGTGCCCGACGCTGCAACCACATGTCTGAGTCAAGAGCCATTCCCACCGTGATCTGGGGTACAGGGCCAAACGGGGTGGTGACAGGGATGCTGAGACACTGACGGAGCTTGGTCACACCCTACAACAGCCACGACACTACCCGGGTGCTCATCACATGGAGGCTCAGTTCCTGGTCCCTGCACAGAGTCTGTATAATTCAGTGCAAACAGCCCCACCTGGAGCCAGGCTGTGTCCATGTCCCGTGTTGGACTCCCAGCCATGTGACAGTGGTGGAGCTGGTCAGGGGCCCGCCGTGTCCCCCAGGCCTTGCTGCTGCCAGGCCCACCCTGAGCCACACGCTCTGCTCACTCCCACCTGCTCCCTGCGCACCCTCCGTCGGCTGCCCTCTCTTCCCGCCTCGCGTCCCACGCTGCCGGTGTTCCTGGGATCACACCCCAAATACACCAGGTGCCTTGAACTCTGGTCTTAGGGTTTGCTTCTGGGAACCCAAACTAGGAGAATGACCTGCAGAATCTACTTAACTTCTCTGTGCTCCACTGTCTTCATCTGTAGAACTGGGACATAATAGCAATGGTGCCTGTAAATAGTACATTTACAGGTGCATAGTAAATGCTATACGAGTTAGCTACTTTTATTAAATAATAATAGTTGCCAGTTACTGAGCCCCAAATGATGTGCTGGGTGCTCTGGTCCAGTAGTTCTCAGCCCCTGCGAGCATGAGCAGCCCTCGTGGGGGGGGGGGACGGGGTGGTGCCACCACGCAGCCTGCAGGCCCTGCCCCAGAGTTCGGGACTGAGTGAGTCTGGGAGAAACCTGAGAACGCGTATTTGTAACAAGCTCCCGGGTGATGCGGAGGCTGTGGGTCTGGGACCCCACTTTGGGAACCACAGCTCTCTAAGATCACATTCGCTCCTCACAGTAACCCTGGGGTAGATCTCTATCTCCATTTCAGAGCGACTCGTAGAAGCTACACGACATGTCCACGGTCACCCGACAAGTTTCTGGCTAAGCCAGGATTCACGTCTGAACCCAAAGGCCGGGCTCAAAACGCTCGCATGTCTTAGCCTCAAGCCCCTTGGAAGTCCAGCTGGTGAGTGAGCAAAACTCCAAAGGACTCCCCGTCCCAGGCCCTTCCTGTCTCCCTGAGGAGCCGTGAAGGCCGTGGCCCTCAGTGCCTGCTTCCCGCAGGGCCAAACGAAGAGGACCCCAGTCCCAGACCAAGCGGGGTCCCCGGGGGCAGCTCCCCAATACCCAAGGGGAGCCGGGGCTGGGCACCTACCTCGGCTGCTGATGGCCGGCCTGGCGGCCTCGGGTCCCAGGGCGGGCGGCCCCTGGGGGTCCCCCATGAGGTGGTGGAACCAGCGACGGCGCAGCTGGCGCAGCTCCGAGCTGCGGCCGCGGAGCCAGCGGGTGCCGGGCCGGGACCGGGGCCGGGCAGGGGGGCTCCCCAGCACGTCCACTCCGAGGAGCAGCTCCGGGCTGACCCGGGGGCCGTGCAGGGCCCTGCTGTCCAGCAGGCCCACGCCCAGTGCCACGGCGGCCACGGGCAAGGCCTGCAGGGGGCCGGGCGCCCGGGGGCCCTGCGGGAGGGCCACGCGGGCCCGCTGCAGCAGCAGCAGGCTGCCCGTCATGAGGTAGGCGGCCGTGAGGAAGAACAGCAGGAACTGCGTCCGGCGGAGAAACTTCTGGAGTCGGAAGAAAGGTTTGGCCATGCCCCTGGGCGGCAGGGCTCCTGGCTGGAGCCCAGGGATGGCTCCTAGCGCCCGGGCGGCAGGGGGTTGGGGGCCTGCGGGGGCGTCATGCCTGCCTCCGGACACCGACTGTGGCCTCTGGGGTTTCTGCTCCTCCTGCCCTGCTTCCAGCAGACGCTCGGACGGCGCCGTCACTCAGCTCCGGCCACTGGGCCCTGCAGCGGCAGCAGCTTCTGCCCAAGGGTCACGAGCTTTGCCATCCCTTGGCTCTCCCGACCCTCCTCTCCTGGCTCAGAAATCTGGAAAAGCAGAGAAAGAGCACTTAGATGCAACAGGAGGGCCCACCACTCCCACGGCTCCAGGGTCGGGAGCCCGCCCTTCTGTGCTCCATTTACCAAAGGGCCAGCTGTGCTGCAGGAGCACTGGACAGACAGCTGGGTTCAAACCCCAACTCTGCCAGTGGCCAGCTGTGTGACATCGGGCAAGTTACCTAACCTCGCTGGGCTTCAGCTTCCGCCTTATAAAATGGGAATCACACTGTCCCCGTGGGCAGCGGTGAAGATCCAGTGACAGCAACAGAGGAGGAGGAACAGCAGCCGCGGCTACGTGCTCTCGGCTAGACACTTTACGTATCTCTCAATGAATCCTCACGCCCGTCAGCAAGGTAGATACTATAATAGCCCCATTCTACAGATGAGAAAACTGTGGCAAAAGGAGGCAAAGTAACTCTCCCAAAGTCACACGGCTAGTAAACTTCCCAAACCACAAGATTCGGAAGAGTCTGTATTCAGAGCCTGTACTCTGAACTACTCCATGGCCTGGCCTATAAGGAGACACCACCACACACAAGGGCCCCCAGCCCAGGGCATGGATATACAGCAGGTGCTCAATACCTGCATGCAATCTGCGACCCCCAGGGCGTGCACTGGGACTGCAAGCTGTGTTGTGGAATTGCTTCTGCGGAGGCTGGTCGGCTTTAACACCCTGGAGGGGCAGGGGGAGGGGCCGGGAGAGAGGGTGGGCTTGCAGCCTTCCCAGGCTTCCTGATTGGGGCAGGCCAGAGCCCAAGGAACAAGTCGGGGGCCTGGGCTGTGTATCTGCAAAGGGAGATGGGGCGGCTGGTGTGGAGGATTCCGGAGGGCTCTCAGAGGGGCCGTCCAGGGCTGCCCCTCCACTCCCCAGGATGCAGCCCCCTGCGGGGTTTGGGGTCCGAGGGCGGTGCCTCCGAAGGGCACAGTTAGGGGTCGGCAGAGGGTTCTGCAGCTGCTAGGAGCTGGGCTGCTGCATGACGATGGCCCTTAGCACAAGGACAGGCTTGTCCTGGGAAGAAAGGCTCCTAGGAGCGTGACTAAGCCGCTGCCCGTAACTAACACGGCCTGGGACCCCCGCCAGGCTGCGCAGCCCTCAATGGCCACTCTGTGCGCTGGGGACAGCCGGCCAGGCGTGAGAGCAAAGACAATGTTTGGGCTCTTGCGGCCTGGCATTCAGAGGACCCAGAGGGGCCCAGACCAGCAGGACCCTTTCTGATGAAGCCCCGAGAGCCCCAGGCTCCGAGGCCCCCAGGAAGGGTGGGGGTCTGGAATAGGGTCTGCCGGTGCTTTAGGCTGTGGGGGGTGGGGGCAGGCTCGGCAATCAGCAGCTGGAGGAGGAATTAAAGTCAGAGTCAGGAAGCCATTTCCCACAGGTCTCCGGAGCTTTGATTCTCTAAGCCGGTGCGTGCCAGGCCCACCCGCGCCAGCCTCGTCAGATTTGTAAAACCACAGAGAAAATCCCAAGAAATCCTGACCCATCTCCCCGCCTCCAGCTTTGGCCCCTTCAATCCATCCTCTACAGGCTGCCCGCCTGATCCGCCTAAGGCGCAAATCTGATCGCGGCGCGCCCCTGCTTAAAGCCCCTTTCAATAGCTCCCCGTGGCTTTGGGGATAAACTCCAAGCGCCTTAGCAGGACAGACAAGGCCCCCTTCGGGATCTGGGCCATCCAGCCTCCTCTCTTGCCAGGCCCTTTCCTTTGGCTTCCCCATCAGGTGAGTGTGCAAGCACACATGCACACATCGCAAGGTGCACCAGAGTCGCCATCCGCCTTGGCGCCTTTTATGCCTTTTCCTTCCTCTTTGCCTGGTGAATCCCTGGCTACCCTCTAAGCCTCAGCCCAAGTGTCACTTCCTCCGAGAAGCTTTCCCCGACCACCACCCACCCACTGGCATGGATTCCTCTGTCTTCCCACAGCCCGTGCCGACCCCCATCCCAGCACTACCCTCCTGGGACGATTTTAATTGCCCATCTACTTGTCAATCATCCTTGCAGGACTGTGACCAACTCAAAGCTGGAGGCCATACCCTCTCATTCGTGTGACTCTGGCCCCTGGGTTAAGGCCTGGCAGTGTAGATGCTCAGTGATCTTTGTTTCCAAATACATTTTTTAAAAATGAATGAGAGGATAAATTGATAGGCGAATCCTGACATCAGAAACCTGCTCCCGTGGGGCTGAGGGCAATGAGGTCTCGAGCTCCGCGTAGCCAGAGCTGTGGAGCCCAGCCCAGGACGTGGAAGAGACGGGGCGATGCCCGAGCACAAAGGCCCAGTCTCACAAGCCAGTGGAGGGCTTTCCGACACACGGCCCCTAACAAGGGTGCCGAAACCTCTCTACGCGGTAACTCCATGAAGAGGCCTGCTCACCAAGCCTGCTGGTTACAAGATTGGGATTCTGTCAGTGAAAAACCCTATAAAACTAAAATAAAAGGGGAGAGGGAAGGACTCCTGCTGTGGAAGGAAAGCCCCTGAGGAGACAGGGTGGAGGGCTGAGCAATGGATCAATGGTTCAGAAATCCAAAGGCAAGAAGCGCTGTGAATTCAACCTGCTATGTTCTGTATACAGGATGGAGCATGCCACCCGTACAGGTGGGGTGGGGTGGGGTGTAGTCAGGGCTACAATTAGGATTCCACTGATCATATCCGGGCTCCTCAAGGGTCCCCAAAGTCCTCCCTGGAGGTCCCCCTTTCCAGAGGGCCCTCCCGTGGTCTGGGGAGTGGGTGCTGGGCACCGAGGCAGGGACGGCCGCTTGCAGCCATCCCATAAAGCATGCTGCCGCTCCAAACTTTTAAAATCCCAAAGCTGATTCCCAGCCCAGAACACCCGCTGGGGGCTAGGTGGGAGCCAGCATGCGCAGAGCATGAGGAGCGGGTCCCCCTACCCTGGACTTCGGCCACACTTCCCCCCAACACTGTATTTGCCAATTGTCCCCTACTCTCTGCCATGCCCACCTCCTCTCACAGCTGGCAGCCCCGCCAGCACACAAATCACACCCGACTGGCCGTCCCGTCCCCAGATGCCAGCACACAGCTTGCAAAGCAGTGACGGTAAACGTTTGTTGAGTGACTGAACCTGAAAGAGGCCTAGGGGAGTGGCAACATAGAGCGTCTCCTCCTAGCCAAGCCACGAGGTCAGTCGGACAGCAGAACCGGCCAGCACCCAGGGGGAGAGTGACCACTGACTGTCTGCACCGGGCCTGGGAGCCCATCAGCTGTGCCTGCTGCACCCCGAAGCCAGAAGGCCCTCCGTCAGAGCAAAGCCACCGTGGGCAAGTCACTGCACGGGGCAGAGCGGCAGCTTCTTGTCTGGTAATGGGGCTGAGTCGGCACTGCTGCAGGATGGACTCGGGGCGTAGAACCCTTGTCACCTGCAAACCGTGGTGTGCACTGGTTAGGAACACAAAAGGGGAAACCAGGAGGCGCTGGAGGAGGAGCCTGCAGCAGGAGTGACATCAGTCTCAAGGGACCCCTTCACCTCCCCCTTAGCCCCTACTCCCTGGGGTGGGCCTCATATCCCATTCTTGCTTGAAGCTGACCCTGTGCTAAGACGGCTGTTAGCAAGTGCTTTATTTTCAATGCCACCATGTATGAAGCACCTGCAGCGTGAACAAACAGGCTAGGCTGGGCCGCATACCTCACCTGCACCCTCTCATTTACCCAACGAGTCCCACTAATGCACATGCCCTGATGACCCTCATTCGGGGGCTGAGGTCTCCGAAGCCCAGCAGGGTGGAGCGCACTGCCAAGGCCACACAACCCAGGGCCAGCATTCAGACCCAGGCCACCTGCTCCCGGAGCCCACCCCGTGCCCACCAAGCTCCCTGCCTCTCTCTCCACTCCAGCTCCGGCTTCACACAAGGTAAGATTTATTCCCGAAAGGAGTTTAGTGTGCCTCCGTCAGCACCTTTCTGAAAACATGCCAGGCTGAAGCTCCGGAGAGGTGCTGCCCATGGCATCTGGAGCCAAACCTCCCAGACACGGCCGTGTGGGTGAGTGTGCCCGCCTCCGAGGTCCGCCATCCTCTGGAAGTCTGCATTCTTTTCCCCAAGCCAGGCCTCCCACGTGGCACCTCCCATCTTGAAACCACGCAAAGTGCTTCAGGGAGGATGGGGGCTCTGCCCCTGCCTGAGGGTCGGCCCTGTCAGGAGGGGGCACCAGGGCTGAGCAAGGAGCCTCAGGCTGGACAAAGCTGGACACCCAGTGCCCTGCCCAGTGGCTTCTAGCGGCCCGAACATCACCCCGGAGAACGGAGGGCCTGGGGAATGGAGACCCTGAGTTCCCTTAGAGGAACAGAGGAGAATAATAGGACAAAGGGGTTTCTGGGGGTCGCAAGGAGGGAGCAGGAGCCTAGCGCAGGCGAGGACTCAGAAAACCCGAGCTCTCTTCTGTCACTTTGTTGCCATCTGGGCCCCAGGGTCAGCAGGTGCTGAGCTGGAGTGGGGAGTGGAGGGCAGATGGCACCTGCCTCTCAGTTAGGCTGGGGGTCCAGGGACTGAGCAGATAAGCGGTAGTGGCCACGGGGAGAGGAGAGGAGAAGTGGCAGGCCCTGGGCCTGACCAGTGGCCACTGGGTTCAGCCACATGACTCTGCCGCCCAACACCCCCTGGCCAGAGAGGACAGGCAGTGGCAGGTGAGGGGAGAACTCCAGATGCCCCCAGGTCATCTCGGCCACTGTGGCCACTGCAGCGAGGGCTGCGACCCTCTTGGGATTCAGAGCCGGGAGCTCTGAGCAGGGTGAGAGCCTTACAGACAAAGGCACCAGGCCCAGCAAGTTGCTATGCAGGCAGGCAGATGGGCACATGTGGCCCCGGCAGCTCAGAGCCCAGCCTCCACGAGTGGCAGCAGCGGGTCTCAGGCTCGGGACCTCAGCAAAGTCACACCAGGGAGTCCCTCGCTGGGCTCAGGGCTCTGAATTAGCCCTCCCTGGTCTTTCCCACCCCTGCAACCTCCGCCTCTGCCCTGCTCAGGCTGCGTGCCTGTCAGCTGGACCCTCCCACTCTCCAAGAGGCTGTTGCCTCCCAGCGGCCAAAGAAAGTGCTCTTTCTAACACAAAGAACTAATGACGCTACAACCTGCAATGGCTCCCCAGGACTCAGACGGCCAAGTTCAAGCTCCTCAGCCTGGCACTCAGTGGCCCTTCTTGGTTCAGTCTCCCAGCCCCTTCCTTTCACTATTCCTTCCAGAATGCTACGTCCCAGCCACAGTGTCCCCTGGCCAGCACGAGATGCTTCATATCCCCTCACACATGCTCTTCCATTCACCAGGGATACGTGTGTGGCTTTGTTATGTTTTGTGGCCATCAAAGCTCAGCTCCAATGCCACCTCTTCCATGAAGCCCGCCTGATCCCTGGAGCAGGGCTGCTCCCCGGCGCTCGGTGGCGGGGCTGGGAGCTCTGGGCCCTGAGTTGGGTGACGTGTCCCGCCTGGAGTTGGGCCTCCCTGCTGCTCTGCCTAGTTCTGCTTCCAGCCTGGGAGCCCCCTGCAGGCACAGGCCGTCTGCCTCTGCCCACCTCTGGGGGAGGGGGGCACAGGACAGGCGCCCCGGAAATCTGTGCCCACCGGCCACCCTCCAGTGCTCAGGGGTCGCACGCCTCTGGGTCTCTGAGGCTCAGAAAGACAGCACAGGACCGAGTAAATATAAACCTGCTAGCCCTGGGGTGGGACAAGGTCTGGGAAATAGAAATGAGGTGGGGCTCCTGACTTTGAAGAGGCAAATCTTTCGATCTTCTGAACTCCAGAACTTAAGTGAAAAGGTCCAGAATAAGAACTGTTGCTAAAAAGGTATAAAACATAACAGTAAGGTCAAAACTCCATTCTGTGCAAAGGAGGTGGGAGGAATTCTCCATCAAACCCACTGCTGAGGGTCACCTAAATAAGAATAAATTTTTATACACCACATTAGAGATCTCAAGGCACTTTCCGCACTATCAAGTGTGTTGAATGAATGAACAGATCAACAAACAAATGAGTGAACTTCCCATAAACTCGTGAAGTGAAAAGCATTATCATCCCCATTACATAAACGCAGAATCTGAGAGAGAGAGACAGAGAGCCAATGAACTTGGCCAACGACAAACAGCTATTGCTTGACTGGACTCAAGTTTGGAGATTCCAAGTTTGTGGCATCATCTACCGCATCACACGGCCGTCATCTCCCCCACACCAGGGATGGAGATTCTTCTGGGCACCACGCTGGGGACCAGGGCTGCAAAGACGGGCAGGACACCACCGTGGGGGCTGGTGTTCTCCCTTTTCTGTTGGTTGACCTGGAGCCCACCCCACCCTTGAGACAGACAACCACCACTTCTTCCAGGCCATCTGTGGGCCACCTCCTTTATAAAACCCTGTTTCGTTCCTATGTTCGTATGCTGCTCCCACTCTGTGGTGAGCCCTTGAGGGCTGTCCATACTCCACTGGGCGATTTGGATAAATGTGGGCAAGTGAGTGGAGTCCCCAACCGAAGTCAGCCTTGCCCTTCTCTGGTTCTGTGCCCACCGTGCCTGCAGTCACTGGGATGGGGGATTCATGCTATGGGAAGGGGCCCAAGACACCTAGGGCATTCCTGTCCTCAGAACCCTCCTGGCCCCCTCATGCCAAGACAGCTGCCCTCTGGGAGGGGGCTCACATCCCCAAGGGTTTCCAGCAGCAAGAGAAAAGAAGCAACATGGAGGGGAGAGGCCTTAACAGCTCCCAACAGGTGCACTGTATTTTATAGCTTACAAAATTCATCCAGCCCATTCTTCCATCCACTTCTCCCACCCGCACTGGGGGGCAGAGCTCCTTCCTAACCACCTGCTCCAAAAGTGGCCCCCTTCCGATAATTCTGCAGGCAGTATGTCAACATGGTGATGATTAAGCCACGACGAGGAGAGACAAGAAGTAGCGTGAAAATAAGACCACAAGCCCAGGGAGGCAGCAGTTGAAGGCCACGTCCACCACTCACTCCCCCGACGAGCGGGGCCCGCCTCCAGCCCAGTTCTGCCCCACTGGTGGGGATGGTCATCCCTCGCATCTTAGGGGTAAAGACCCTGAAGGTCTACACTCTGAGCTGCCCCACAGTCCTTGGCCCTGACCTCGGTGTAGCTCCCCAGGCAAGTCAGGGGAGCTGGTCTCACCAAGGCTGACCAGGGTCCCAGCCGGAACGGAGCACAAGCCAGGAGTGTCTAAGGAGAGAAACAGCCCTTCTCGAGAGGCCCGGCTCAGACACAGACAACCCACCCGGAGGCCCTGTGCCACAATTGGCGGACTCCAGGGAACTAGCTCAGCAGCTCACCCCCCAGCGTTCAGCCCTAACCAGCCCAGCCTCAGGCTTCAGCAGCCGACCAAGCGGTGGCCCAGAATCTCCACTTCTGCCTGGTTAGGCGGACAGGATGGGGCGGGGGGACAGGAGTCTGGCCTTCTGCCTATTCCAGGCTCTCTTTACTTCCAGCCAGACATGCTGCAGGCCACAGGACAGCACCCCACAGGGCTCCCACATCCGCCGAAAAGAGGTATCCTCTCATCCCAAGTGAGGCATTCTTCCAGAGCAGCTGCGGAAACGGTCCTGCTGGGGACCGGAGGATGCACCGCAGGTAGGGCCAGGGGCCTTCTCCTGGGGAAGAGGAGGCTGCCTGCCTCAGCCCGCCAGCCCAGCTGCCCGCCAAGCTTCCTTGAGCGAGTGTACTTGGGAGACCAACACACCCACTCACAGACCAACACAGCTGCACACCCTCATAGAAGCCAGGGCTCTAGTGACCCACTGGGCACCTTCTCTAAGGGGCTTCTGAGGCCCCAGCTAAGTGTATGTGGGGGGTGAGGGGCACACCTGAAGTTATGCCCCCCTTGCCCTCTGTCCAGCACTGGCAACTATCAGGCAGGGGCTGCTGCAGGCAGGGCAGGGCCAGCCAGCCTGCCCCCTCCTCTCTTTCACTCCCCACCCGCCCTCACTTCCTGCACCCGATAACCTAGGCGATTCGGAGGAGAAAAGACAGGACCCTCATCTCCTGATCCCAACCAGGGCGTCCCAACCCGGAACAACCCAAGCGCCTCCATAAGCTGAAGCACGCTGTTCCAGCGACAAGAGGGATGATGGCATCCAGTGTTCGAAAAGTACAGCGGAGTTCGAGTCTGTCCATCTTGGGAGCAGCTGGGGACCGGCGGAGGCGAGCAGCAGTTGGATCCCAGGGCAGGGCTGTGGGGGCTGGAAGCATCCAGCCTTCCCACTGCTCAGAGAAGGGACAGAGGTCTCCTCCCCGCCCCTGCCTCCCACAGGCGAGCCAGCATCATCCGAGGGCACAGATGCTCTGGAAAACAGACAACTGGCGAGGGTCCCCTAGGCAGGGGACCCTCGGAGGCTTCTCAGTGTAAAAGAGAAACGCAATCAGCAGCCTCCGGAGTCCTAAGTCTCCGTCCGCACCTAGGAAGACGCAGAGCTCTACTTGGGGTAATTTTCCTGACAAAATACATACGTTTCGCTTGCGCATCTGCTTCGCTTCAAGTTCACCAAAAGAAGGAGAAAACCCTCCGCTGACCGGAAGCCTGGCCGGGTAGCGAAACGAGAGGGAGCTCCTTCTGGGGAAACGTCTCCTCCCAGGGGAGACCGTGCACACCCCAAATCCTGCCCTCGCCCCCTCCCCGGGCCAGGATCCGCGGCTCCCCCGGGGGAAATGGACGGTCTCGCCGGATTCCAGGAGGGGGACGCAGCTTCGGAAACTGCCTTGCGCACCCCCGCCCCATGCCGATCCTGCCCAAGCGCTCCCCCACGCGCACACACTCACGCCCCCCTTCCCGGCGAAGCCGCCCTGGCTGGGAAAGGCGCCCCCCGCCAGCCCGCCCCAGCCCGAGCAGGTGCAGGTGCAGCCCGCCGCGCTCCCGGCCGCGGCTACACAAACTTGGTGGCCCGCAGCCCGCGCGGGGGACCCGGCCGGGGCGCCCGGGGACAGGACTCACCCCGCGATCGCAGCCGGCTGGGGCGCCTGCTCAGCGGCCACGCGCCCGCCTCCCCAGGGCGCCGAGCCCGCAGCCCCGCAGTGCCCGGAGCCCGGGCGCCCTCGTGCCCGCACGCCCCCGGGCGGCCTGCGGCG